>NW_007739201.1:2109-4057 GCF_000696425.1 Galeopterus variegatus | reverse complement strand
AGGTATACTATATGCTTTTTAGAAGGGTGAAGGAAGGGGAAAAAGGAGAGATGCAGTATTTGAAGTGATAAATGGCTGTGAATTTCCCAAACAGATGAATGACTTCAATTCACAGATTAAAAAAAAAGTTCTAGAAAAGGGATAATAAAAAGACATCTCAAAATAAAATTGGTAAAAATCAGACAAGAAGAAAATCAAAAAGTAGACAGGGAAATAAAATTACTTTCTAAGGAGTAACTATTAGACTGAAAGCTGACTTTTCAACAAAAATAGTGAAATCAAAGTAGGGAATTTTTGCAGAAAGAAAATAACACTCAGCCTAGAACTCTATGCCTAACAAAAATTTCCTCCAAGAATGGAGGTGAAACTAACACATTTTAGATATACAAATTTGAGAGAATTAATTAATTAAAGAGACTCTAAAGGGAACATTAAAGACTTCTGCAGGCAAAAGAAAAAATTATTTCTGAAAAAAGATCACAGATACTGGAGAAAATAATGAACAGTGAAAAAAGGCAAATACATCAGTAAACCTAATGAATAGTGCTTCTATGAGACAATAACAATAATATATTGTGACATATATCTATACATTAGAAGGGAGGAAGGAAAAGGAGGAAGCAGAGGAGGTGGTGGAAGAGAGAGAATTTAAATATACAACACCATCCACATCAGCAGAAGCATAAAAGTTGGGAGAGAGTAAATAAAGTTACATTGTTTTGTGCTCCTTGCTTTATTGAGGAAGAGGGTAAAAATATGAATTATTTGATTACATTTACAAAGAAATGTAAAAAAGAAAAGTATAGAATAGGCAGGACAAATAGGAAGTACATACATATTTATCTACAAATAAATATTGAATAGATATAAATCCAAATATATCAGTAAGTATGTTTAAGGCAAATTGTTTAATTGTTCTAATCAATTAAATGCAAAAAAGTTCAGACAAAAAAAAAATAGAAGCCAAGCACATGCTGCTTACAAGTTACACACCTTACCCACATGCAAGTTTGAACATGAAAGGGTAGAACAAGATGTGGCTATACCTATATTAGACAAAATAGGTTTTAAGGCTAAAAGCATTAGTAGATATGAAAGAGGCACTTTATAAGAAAATGTCCAACTTATCAGGATAATACATCAATTCTAAATTTGTATGAATGAAATAACAAGGCTTCAAACACTGATAGAACTACAAGGAGGAATCAACAAATTAACAATTAGAGTAGAAGATTTAACATCCCTCACTCAGTAACGGATAGAACAGACACTAATCATTCAGGCTATAGAAGATTTTGCAATCATGATAAACTTGATTTAATGAACATATCTAGAACATTGCACCATGCTAATTGTAGATAGACCTTCAAAATGACCATAAAGCAACTTGCAACCAACCTCAAAGAATGGAAATCATACAGTATTTTTAAGCTAGAAATCAGTAACAAAGTACAACTAGAAAATTATTTTGTTTGTAAATTAATAATATACTTCTAAATTTTTAAGAAGATGTCAAATGGTAAATAGGAAACATTTTTAACTGCATAATAAAAATGGTACATATTGAAACATTGGGATGTAGTTAAAGCAATGCTTTAAAAGTAATATTTATTCTTACATGCACATATTTGAAAAGAAGAAAAGCTAAAAATTAATGAACTCTGAATTAATCTTAAAAAGTCAGGAAAAGAAAACTAAATCTGAAAATTAAACCTGAAGAAAGTAAAGAAAAAGAAATAATGACAAGAGTAAAATCAAATGAAATAGAAAAATGTACAACAGATCAACCAAACCAACATGGTTTATGACAGCCCGGGAGAAAGGTGCCCATTATGCTCTTTATGGTTTTCTAGGGCCTTTACAAATGCTTTCTAATTTAATTTCTCAAGTCCCTTTATTGAAATATAATCCACATACCATAAAGCTCACCTATTTAAAGCATAAAATT
>NW_007739201.1:0-696 GCF_000696425.1 Galeopterus variegatus | reverse complement strand
TGCTGGATCATATGGTAGTTCTATTTTTAGTTTTTTGAGGAACCTCCATACAATTTTCTGTAATGGCTGTACTAATTTACATTCCCACCAACAGTGTATAAAGTTCCCCTTTCTGTGCACCCTTACCAGCGTTTGTTATTTTTGTCTTTTTGGTAATAGCCATTCTAATTGGGGTTAGATGATAACTCATTATAAAAACCGCATACTCTTAAGCTGCCATTCCCCATTCCCATCCACTCTGCACCCCCAGCCACCCCCCGACAACCACCAATCTACTTTCTCTCTACAAATTTGCCTTTTCTTTACATTTCATATAAATCGAATCTTATAATATGTGGCATTTTGTGACTGCCTTCTTTCACTTAGCACAATGTTTTCAAGAATCATTCATGTTGTAGCATGTATCATTACTTCATTCCTTTTGTGGCTGTATAATATTCCATTATGTGGATGTACCACATTTTGTTTATCCATTCATTAGTTAACAAACATTTGACTTGTTTCTACTTTTTGGCCATTATAAATAATGCTGCTATGAACAGTGGTGTATAAGATTTTTGTGGATGTATGTTTTCATTTCATGAGTTGTTAGAATTCTCTACACATCTGGAAATAGGAGGAGCAAGATGGCGACAGGTCTGGAGTGAGCGTGCCAGAGGACAGAGAGAGCCTGAGAAGTGTGCGCTGTGCTGCCAG
>NW_007739200.1:33019-38054 GCF_000696425.1 Galeopterus variegatus | reverse complement strand
TAGTGCTTTTATTATAATAATCCAATTATCAAGATGCAGTTATATTTTGGACAAAACTGGAGAGTTTAAAAAGAGGTAAAATAAAAAATGGTATATATAGGAAAGGTTCTCAGCAGTATCTGTTTATGTAGCTATCAAGTTAGCACAGAGTATCACTCAGTTTCTCATATCACTTACGTTATCTCTTTACATAGGTCATAGATGAATACAGATTTTGATATAGAGCTGCATTCTGGATAGATATTCAACAAGAAATTAAATAGCTTTAATGATGGAAAACTGTTCTAGACAGTTTTATTTTTCTGTAATGGTGTTTTTTTTAAATTACAGAAGTAATCATTTAGTGTAATTCAGAAATTACACAGGGATAGGAAATTTAAGTTCATTCATTTTATCACTCATGTTTCACCTTTCATGTCCGTGCCCTGTACTTTATTCTGCCATTATATGTCAATATATATTATGGAGTGTAATTTTTGTGTTTTTATAACATTGCTATCTTATTTATTACAATTTTGAGTCTCAGTTTTGTCTTATTTATTGAATCCTTTCTGATCCTGATCTCACAGGAACATTTGCCTATTTTCTCCTAACAGTTTTAAAGTTTACCTTCCTAAGTTTAACACTTTAATCAAACTGAAGTTAATGTTTTGTATGATGTGCAATATGAATTTTCCTAAATGTACATCATCTCACCTATGTTTTCAAATATCATATTGTAAACATTTTCAAATTAAAAAATTAAAAAGTATATACCCTCATAATTCTATAATTAACATTTTATTGTATTGTTTTGTCAGACATTTTTAATTTTTTCTTTTTGTACGTCTTTTATTATTTTTTATTATTATGAATATTCGTGAGATACAAAGCTAATTGTCACCACTCATGCCCATAATGTGAGGGCCAGATTGATACTGGGGCCATACCCATTACCAGAAATTACTGTTGTACCCACTGTCCCCCACCCAATTATCCTCCATCCTCCCTCCCCTTCCCCTTTCCCCCACCATTCCACTTTGTAGCCCTAGGAATGTTCCCTCCCTCTGTAAGACCAATGCACTACTGTGGTCTTTCTTTCCTTCCTTCTTTCTCTCTTAGCTCCCACAAATGAGTGAGCACATGTGGTATTTATCCCTCTGTGCTTTGCTTATTTCACTCAACATAAGTGTCTCCAGGTTCATCCATGTTGTTACAAATGAATGTATTTCATTCTTTTTTATGGCTGAGTAGAATTCCATAGTGTGTATATACAACAGTTTCCTTATCCAATCATCCATTGATGGACATTTAGGTTGGTTCCATGTCTTGGCTATTGTAAACAGAGCTGCAATGAACATGGGAGTGTAGGTATCCCTTCAACATGATGATTTCCATTTCTCTGGGTATATACCCAGAAGAGGGATTGCTGGATCATATGGAAGATCTATCTGTAGTTGTTTGAGAAAACTCCATGCTGTTTTCCATAGTGGTTGTACTAATTTACAGTCCCACCAACAGTGCAGGAGCATTCCCCTCTCTACACACCCTCGCCAGCATTTTTTATTCACCGTCTTTCTGATTATAGCCAGTCTAACTGGGGTGAGGTGACATCTCAATGTAGTTTCAATTTGCATTTTCCTGATGACTAGTGACGTCAAGCATTTTTTCATGTATCTCTTGGCCATTTGTGTGTTTTCCTTTGAAAAATGTCTATTCAGCTCCTTTGCCCATTTTTTAATTGGGTTATTTGTTATGCAGAAGAATTAAACTAGATATGCATCTCTCATCATACTCTAAAATCAACTCAAAATGGATTAAAGACTTAAGTATAAGATCGGGAACTATAAAATTGCTAAGGGAAAATATAGGTGAAACACTTCAGCAACTAGTTCTGGGTACAGATTTTATGAACATGAGCCCCAAAGCACAAGCAGCAAAAGAAAAATAATAAATAAGTGGGACTGTATCAAACTAAAAAGTTCCTGCACAGCGAAGGAAACAATCAACAGAGTGAAGTGACAACGTAGAGTGGGAGAAAATTTTTTGCTAACTATGCATCTGACAAGGGATTAATATCCAAAATATACATAGAACTCAAGGAATTACACAGTAAAAAAAATCCCTTTTAATTTTTTGATCCTTCTATCTATCCAGTAAGATATTTTATTTCTGAATAAATTGTAAAGTATATTGACGACATCAACACATTTTCTCCTGAGTACTTTAACATGCTTTTTATTAACTAGAGTTTGCTGTATGACTATAGATTTTATATAAAAATTACATACAAGAAAATGCACAGATATTAAATGCACATATGAGTCTTAATTATTTTAGTATTCCTGACTCAGACTTAGATCTTTGGGTTTGGTTATTAGGTTTGCCTTATCTTCTGAAAACAGGTGGTTTTCTTTACTTCTTTTTTGTGTGTTCCATAATTTTTGGTTAAAAACCAGGTACTATTTGTATAAGAATGCAGGAACTGAGGTAATTCATAATTATATCCAGAAATGCGTACATTTTTCATGTGTCAAACTGTCAATGTGAGAAATGCAATCTTGTCAGGAATTGAACTAGGTTTGGATTTTGTTTTTGTTATTGTCATCTTCAGTATTCTACAGACTTCAAAGTCCCCCTATTGTTTTAATTAAAGGTGAGTTACTATTACCTTGCACTTAGTGTGACGCTTAGATGGGGTGTTTTCCTGAGTCCCTGCTTCATCCTCAATTTTTGTTGGTCGCTGAACACTTGTACCAAAGCTGGGATCTTGTCTTCAGTCCTGCTCGTCCCAGCAGTGGGCTGCTCTTGCTTGTCACTCTGGGATAGGCTGTTGAGTGGTAGTGGAGGGGGATCCAGTCCTACTGTCCAGACCAGTAGAACTCGGCACCTGGGCTTCAAGAGTAGGGTTTTCTCAGCATCTCCCTGCCCTGCCTCCCACATGGCAGACAGATTATTCCTTTTACCTATGAGAGGTCATTGAGGGGAGAGAGGTAGAGATTTCTCTGTCACTCCAGCAGCAGCAGCAGACCTTTATTCTGCATTAGCTCAGGATGCTATGTCCAAACGATTTGACACCTTTTACCACCAGGCAGTAGTACACTGTTGTGTCTACCTTCCACCAGAAGTAGATCTTGTTCCAGTTGTTATTTATTAAAAATAGTGTTATGAATTTTACATGACTAAAGACAATTTTAAAAATATTTAACAGAGATTACTGCAATTTTCATGTTTACATTTCTTAAGGACATATTTTATTTAAATATTGTTTTTATAGTTTGCTACATTGGTTTTTAATTTATGAGAAATTTATCATTAAATTGTAGATAGTTTGTAATATTTTGTGTTCAGATTCCAACAATTCCTTATATACAGATCTTTTGACAGCATCTTCTGGATCAAATATTCTTGTACTAATTTTAATTTTTGAATAGTTTTAAGGAAATATTTGGAGTTTTCACTTACCTTTCCAAACAAAACTTTTGTGTGGTCACTACCAAATCTACTAGTTCTTCTGGTTGTGAACTGCTTTCTCTTCTTTGATAAAAAAATAACTATCACTCCATCTCATTGACTGACCTACATAAAATACATGCATATGCACACACAAATGTGCTTGTTTTTTTTTTCAAAAACTAAATTCTAGAAGTTTTTGAAATTATAATCTTCTCCAGCACACACTTTTTCTTTCTTTCTTTTTTTTTTTGCCTTATACATGTGGCTAAATTGTGGACATTAGTAAATAAATCAAGGGAATCATAACATTATGTTTAGAAGTAGCTGTCTGTCTGAAATAAACTCTTCATCTCATTNCTTGTACTAATTTTAATTTTTGAATAGTTTTAAGGAAATATTTGGAGTTTTCACTTACCTTTCCAAACAAAACTTTTGTGTGGTCACTACCAAATCTACTAGTTCTTCTGGTTGTGAACTGCTTTCTCTTCTTTGATAAAAAAATAGCTATCACTCCATCTCATTGACTGACCTACATAAAATACATGCACATGCACACACAAATGTGCTTGTTTTTTTTTTCAAAAACTAAATTCTAGAAGTTTTTGAAATTATAATCTTCTCCAGCACACACTTTTTCTTTTTTTTCTTTTTCTTTTTTTTTTTTTTTGCCTTATACATGTGGCTAAATTGTGGACATTAGTAAATAAATCAGGGGAATCATAACATTATGTTTAGAAGTAGCTGTCTGTCTGAAATAAACTCTTCATCTCATTGACTCACTTTATCAATTGTTATCTGACAAGTTCTTTCAAAATAGTACAGCAATAAAGCCTGTCTTTTCAGACTAATTACCATTGCGGGATACTTAATTTGTTTTTGTACAATTAGAAATTGAGTACCTGCTAGTACTGTTGCTGAGACTCAGAAAGAAGCTAAGGTATTTTTACAGTGAACCTCAGGGACCCTTTCTCTGATATTCCAGATGGGGAGTATAAAAAGTAGAAAAGGTAGGAAAAAATCTTTCTTAAAAAATTTCCTGATGGGAACTTGAAATCAACGCAGACTATAATGCATTGTGTCATCACTGCTTTTTGATAACATCACATAAGTTATGCTTTTCCTTGTTTTATTTGTGCTATGTTTTCAGAATGGCAACCTGAGGCCAGAAACAACCTCCTGCTTGACAGTGTGGCTTGCTCAGCTGATTGACGTGAAATAAATACCTGGGAAGGCTCTCAGAGGGTCAGGAAACTCCACTAAGGAAGGGCTTCTGTCCTTTTTCAAGTAGCTGTCAGGCACACGGCCATCCTGGAACAGTGAAATGATGTCAGGATTGTTAGCTGCCTGGCACCCACTAAATACCATCCGCAGAGACTTCAATTTAAAGCAATGTCAGGAGGCTAGACTGAGAATCAGTTTTCCAGATTCCTAGAAGTTAATCCAATATCATGAATTGTTCTAATGACATTTATACATGATTAAAATAGCCACAAATGCTTAAAACAGAACAAAGCAAACAACACCTTCAAATCTTATAAAACAGGCACTACTTGTAAAGCAACTACTAATGCTACTCGTGTCAAACAGATAAAATTTGGGG
>NW_007739200.1:26373-31397 GCF_000696425.1 Galeopterus variegatus | reverse complement strand
CCTCAATTGATATTGACCAACTTTTAAAATTTTGCTGATGAGTGAGTTTAAGATATTTATGAGCTCTTAATTTTTATTTTCTTGATTATCAATGCAATTTAGTATCATTTCACATTTTAAGAGACATTCATGAATTTCTTCTGTAAAATACTTGTTCATGATTGTTACTTTTCTTTTCCTGCTTCATCATTTGCTGTTTTCTCACTGGGTTGCAGGAGTCCTACACTTTTTTTTCCTGGTGATGTCTGCAGTGTATATCTTCTCCAGTGTGTGTCTGTGTGTGTGTGTGTATGTGTGTGTGTTTTAGTTTTACTTGTGTTATCTTCTCATGAAAAACATTTTTAACTTTAACAAAATAAATTCATCAATCTTCAAAAAAAATGTGTGATCCTAACCTTTAAAGATAAAACCCAAACTAGATGTCTAAATGGTTTAACATAAGTTACATTAAAGCATACTTTGAACTTTGCATTGTAATGGGTACAGATTATAAAAAGCACAACTTAATAAATTGCACCAAACAAGTGATATAGGAGGTGCTCAGTTTCCCTGGGCTTGGGTTACAGGACATGTCTCTGGGCTCCAAACCATTCCCCAAGCTTTCAGGCCTCTCTTTTTGGCCTCCTCTTTTTGGCCTTCCCCTAAAGGAAAGCTACTGTTGCCAGTTAGACCTATTTTCAGCACCAACATAGGGAAAGTGAGACCACAAGAGGCTGGCTTATGCAAATTCAGTGGCTGGGCATGCTTAGTAGAGAAGGGTTATTAATCCAGGTGGTTGAATAATCTTCCACTAGAGGTGCTAGAGAGCACAGAATATTCTTGAATGTGCCTGGTACATGTGACAGGATTTGACCAATGAACATGCTGCAGGAAGAGACCAACTGAGCATGTGCAAGACTAATGTTACATAACTGAGGACCACCCCCTTAATTTATTATTCATTAGATAGAGAAACTATAAAGCCAAATCCCAGCAGAAGTCAGGGTTGTTGCTCACTTTCCTGGAGGCGACCTGCCCTTCACTGGCTGAGGTGTGTATACTTTAGGTTACATCACATTTTAAGCAAGCTGCTTCTTGCACTCTTGACCCAGCCTGCATTCTGTACTGAGCTTTAAGTATGTATTTCTTACTTTCATGTTAAGCATGGTGTGGGCCCTGCTCAATCTCTGGCACTATGCTGCACTATATCTGTGTAAACTGTATTTCTTATCTGTTATATTAAACTTGTTCTCACTTTCTACTGTGACTCTGCCCTTGAATTCTTTCCTGTGGAACAGTCAAGAACCTGGTAAGAGGACATGGTGGGTTGAAGCCGACTATAAGACTCCCCCAGACCCTAGCTCTGACATCACAAGCATGTAAGATTTTCTTAAGTATTTCTTCTTCCTTTTTTTTTTTTTTAGTAGTTTGAAAATTTGCTATCCATAACCTTTCTTTTAGTGTTTGCCCTAAATTTTAACACGTATGCTTAACTTAGAAATGTCTACCTGGCTCTCTATTTTTCAAAACATATATGCCAGTTTTTTTTACTTTTAAAATTTAATTGCACATATTTGTGGGGTAAAATGTATTGTTTCAATACATGCTTATGCTGTGCAATGATTTACTTAGGGTAAACAGCATATCCATTCCATAAACACTTATCTTTTCTTTGTGGTGTTTGCAGTAAAGATCCTCTTTTCAACCTATTTAGGAAACATAATATAGTAATATTAGATCTGGTCAGCCCAAAACACCAAAACGTATTCTTCCTGTCTGCCTGTAGCATCTATACCCTTTTACCATAATTAATTTTCCGCTTTATGAAGTACATCATTAAATCTATTTATGTTGGAAGTATTCCTATAAGCTTTCATTCTCCTGAAAATTATGTCATACTCTTTTAAAAATATGTAGTTCTAGATGGACAATAATTTCCTGTAGGAAGTCTGATAATAATATTAAATTTCTTTCTGAATATCAGAGTTACTGTTTAGAACCTAGATGTTAATTGTAATTCCCTTTGGATTTGTGTTTTTCCACTACCAAGTGTTAGGTTTTTATTATTGCTTTTAGTTCTTTGAATGGTCAGCTAAGTTTTTGGAGATGCCATTTTATATTATTTTTATTTTTTATTTGTCTCTTTAGGGATTTATTGCACTTTCAATATCTATGGGCTCTAAACTGTTTAGTTATAGAAAATTCTCAGGTATTTTTAAGCTTAACTTCTTAAACACAGTATCACTCTTTCCATTTCTTCCATTCTCAGTGCTGTTTTTCTGGTTAATTTATTGGTCTTTTTTTTTATTCTTCCTAATTTTCCCTTCAGCTTTTTCAAATATACTTTATCTCATCCATTAAATTTGAAAATTTCAGGTATCTTAATTTGCCTCTTTAGCTGTTTATTAAACATGTTTGATAGCATTTATAATATCTATTTTCATACTTTCAGTGTCCATTCTATTTCCTTAATTGTGTTACAGATATGTATTTATTTTATACCCTACATTTAATAATCCCAATAAGACTTTCTATTTCTAATTGTCATATTTGCTTTTTGCTGTGGGTTCTTGTTACTGTGTTTTCTTACATCATTTGTCTTGTGATTTTATGTTGTAAATATGTTCATTTGAGCTTTATGTGTAAAATTATTTGAAAGATGATTCGAGGCATTTTCCTTGAAAGGGAGACCAGAAAAAAAAAAGGGTTTTCTTTTTTTTGCTTCTGTAGGGTACTAAGCAAATCTCACTAAAAACATTCTTTGTTTTTAGTTTTTGTTTTAAATTTTGTGGTTAGTGGATCATTTGGGTACAAATGTGCATGAAAGTTGGGTTGTGGTCATTGACACTCAGAGGAGACTCCCTTTCCATCCATTACCAAGGCCAGGTCAGAATAATGTCCTAAGGGTTTTTAATTGAGTGTCTGTGTGTGAGTTTGTATTTGATGGGGGGATGTATGTGGGATATTCCTATTTCAGTCGTTACTGACTATTGAATCTCTTCGTGACTTTGATCTGGCATCCCTGATTGAGAAGGTTTTTTAAACTTCTGTGATGTGGTTAAACTGAACAGACTTAGCAAATGTCCCCGGGGCAACAGTTAGTTTTATCTTACTTCTTTTTCTTGTCTTACACCCTTCACTGTATTTGCTTACTTATTTATTTTTGTTATATTTCAGATTATTTTTCTTAATTAATTGACAGCTAAATCATTCTTTACTTAGACTTAAAATTTTATTAATATGTGTATTTTTCCTGAAAAAATTTTAACCAAAGGCAATAATGTAATTTGTACATATATGTAAAAAAAAACCCTAATAAATTATATAATGTATGGCATATTTAAACACTAGAGTTTTCTATTATAGTAGATTACAAAATTTATCTCTTGTTTACTTCTGAACTTTCTTCAACGAAGCTGTTGTTTACAAATAAATTAGCAGTGTGTTCTGGTCAATTTCCTTTTACTATAGTTTTCTTGTATATATAATAGACATATTTTTTATTGGGGTTTCCAAATTTTTAAGTTACAGAATAGGTACAACTATAAATATTATTTTATTTTACTTTTTAAATTTTATTATTAATTGACAAATAATNGTACAACTATAAATATTATTTTATTTTACTTTTTAAATTTTATTATTAATTGACAAATAATTGTATATATTTATGGGGTACAATGTAATGTTTTGATACATGTAAACATGGTGGAATAATCAAATCAGGCTCAATTATCATTTCTTTGTAGTGAGAACACTTAAAATCCTTGCTTTCAGCTTTATATTAATATTAATTTTTACAATAATTAATTAATTATTATTATTACCATTACTATTATTAATATACTATTAATATGTATTAAATACAATATTAATTAATACGATATATTAATATTAGCTGTAGGCACCATGCTGTGCAATAAAACACCACACAATTTTTAAATTTTAATTTATCAATTTACAATATAGTTGATTTTTGTGTCCCTTTATCGATTCCTCCTTTCCTCGCCCCTCTCCCCCTCTGCCCATCAACATCATATTTGTTCACTCGTCTTAACAAAATCAAGAAGTTGTTGTGATTGTTGTGTCTTCTTCCTTCACCCCTCCCNCTCGTCTTAACAAAATCAAGAAGTTGTTGTGATTGTTGTGTCTTCTTCCTTCACCCCTCCCTGTTCATTTATTTACTTACTTTTGAATGTGTATAATCCTAATCAAAAGATATTGTGTAAAAATATGGAAAGAGAAAAAAACAGTCTATATCCCTTAACTAAGCCTTATTAAAATATCACAACCCAAGACCAACTCTGATGTAGGGGTTCAGTGGAGGGAAGAGCATGAACATTTTATAGGATAAATTGAGGGACACCATCAATGTAAAGTTTTGTTCAAAGAATTGTTCACTATCATAATTCTTGGAAGCTATAAAAAATACTTGGTTGCCATAAACATTAGACTGAAAGTAGTGGGCAGCAAAGACTGGAGTCACAGTTTGGCAACCATTAATTGGGCAATTTGAGTTTAGCTAGATGAGTGCTGTGATGGACTGAATTGTGTCCCTTAAAAATTTGTATGTTGAAGCCCTAAAACCCAATGTCTTCTGACTTAGAGTCTTTAAGGAGATCATTACAGTAAAATGAGGTCATAAGATTTGCTCGTACTCCACCAGGACTGGTAGAGATACTCAGGCTCTCTCTCCTGGCAAAGAGGAAAGGCTGTGGGAGAACACGGTAAGAAGGCAAGCCAGGAAGAAAGGCCTCACCACAACCCAGCCCTTTCAACACCTTGATGTTGAACTTCAGCCTCCAGAACTGGGAGAAAATAAAATTCTGTTGTTTAAGCCACCGAGTCTGTAATATTTCGTTAGGGTGCCCCAAGAAGACTAATCCAGATAAAGAAGTAGAATTGTGGGTTAAAGGCTTGCTGGGATTTGTAGAAAATAGTCTTTCATTCAAATTTCACAATAAAACGTATGACTCTAATGATGTGTTATGATAAAATATGCTTTGCTGAGTTATAGGCAACAAGGAATGTTTTGAAGCTGGGTG
>NW_007739200.1:8736-25565 GCF_000696425.1 Galeopterus variegatus | reverse complement strand
GTGAGAAGGGAACTCAAAAGAATAAACAGTTCCAGTTTAGGTGACAAAATCTAAGTCATTACGCTTTTAAAATATATTTTAGTAGAGTTGAAATATTATTACGTTATTGCTCTAAATCAATTTAAAATAAGTACATTTATAAATTATAGGACAAAGTATTTCAGAGACAAATTTTCAACATTAATTTAACATTAATTTATTTACCTTAAGTACTATAAGCACCTGTGAGTTTAAAGAGTTGTGCAGACTATAATTTAAAAGTATTTCTTCCTCCCCCTCCCCAAACTTGACCTGGATAAGTCTTTAATCAGTACCAGAGAAGTTAATTTCATATAAAACACCACCTGGCACTATATTTCTAAAATTTAATGAAGTCTTCCACACAAAATATTTTATTTTTAGAAAATTCAGACTGTGAGTGTGTTTGAGGCTGATTATGTTTTCCCAACACTTCACGGAATCTCCATGCTCATTTTTTCCTCTAGGTGGCACTGAGGGGGCAACACACCCTTCAGGACTGAAGAAGACACAGACACCAGGAGTACACGATCTGTGTGTTACACTGATGATAAGATTTTGAGATGCAGTGCTGCCACAACAATCTAAATTTTTGAGTATTTAAACAATAAGTTAATTTCCACTCCAGTTTCCTTAGAAGAACTTGACATGTCTTTATTTGGTATCATGTATGCACACATGCATGTAAACATGTGAAAATGTGGATTACAGATTATATAGAACATTTCTTTGGGGTTGTGTTATTTTGGTTATTGTTTTAATTCCATTCATTCTGGTCACATGTGCATGGTTGTTTGTTATCTATTTGATGGTCTGGTTCTTTGAAAGTATTCAATAGGAGGATATGGGACATGATATATAATATTTAACCACTGCTCAATAGTCATGGCCTTGAAACTCTAATAAGTTCAGCTACCTCTTACACCTTGTTTACTCTCTTGTAATGCAGCATGTGAACCAACTGCAAGGCTTCCTCCTCTGCTTGCTTTTGATAAATAAACTGTTTATTTGCAAAGCACATGGCCTCTTTTTAAAAGCATTATGACATAGCTTTGTTCTGAGTCTATTGCTGCCTTTCTCATCTTGAATATGGATCAATTTTATGTGAAGTGAGTGCATTTCAAAAGAGAGGGTTGTTATCTTTAAGACAGAGTACTCCTGGAAGACACTCCACAAATGATAAGTAGCTATTTTGGGGAGTTTACTTTCAAAAGATCTGTATGTACATCATACATTTGAAGACATGGCACTTCAAAATTATTTTCTAGATCAAAATTACACACTTGATAACTATACTTTATCTCAAAGTACCAACATCTTTCATGATAAGACATATTATAAGACAAGTCTGCAGCAGAAAGTGGGTTAAATAAAGCAAACCTACTTAACAATAATAGGATAGTAAATCTATGTTATACTATTTATTGACTTGCATTCACTAGAAGTGAAAACCAGGCTTTAGCCATGTCATACTGCATCAGTCTGTAGGACATCTCTAAATCTATACTGCAATAAAGTAAATCTTATCAGCATTATTTGCTGTGGAGTAGGAAAGAGAATGAAGCTACAACTAATTCAAATAAATATTAAATACTTGATATTTTATGTCCACGTTTCTTTTGACAATTGAGATGTCCTATAAAATATAATAAAGTACATATTTTATTAAATCTTATTTTAAATAAATTTTAAATTAATTTTGTGAGATTAACATGAAGAAACACTTTAACCACACACCATGGGTCCTAATTGAGGGATTGTACTTATACAATCCTCATGATTGTTCAATCTTTTGAAGAAAATTAACCAAGCACTTGCTTAATTTTATTCACTGTTAGTATAATAATCTACTTGGGGTGCATGTGTGTGTGTTGTGTGTAAACGTTTGTTCTTCATAATGGAGAAATGGTAGGTGTAATTAAATAGAAGATTAAAATGTATGTATTTGTGATTCTGAGAAGAAAACTGATCATCTCTTTATGAATCAAAAACCAGTTATTACAGAGATTCAATTAAAATGTTAGTCCACTTTCAGGGTGATATGGAAAGAGGGAGACAAAAAGGGGATGGCAAATCAGGTACAGAAGGAAGATACTGCATGTGCTCACTCATGAGTGGGAGCTAAGACCGAAAGAAGGAAGGAAACAAAGACCACAGTGGGATGTTGGATTTGCAGAGGGAGAGAATAGACCCAGGTGGCTGGGGGTGGTGGAGGGAGGGGGTGGCAGGTTGGGAAGAGCTTGGGGGGGGGGGACACAGGGAATAACTGCAATTCGTGGTCATGGGTATGCTGATAGTATCGATCGATCATCACACCTGGGGTGCAGGCGTTCACAGTCAGCTTCGTTCCCCATGAATGTGCATAATCGATAACAAAAAGGAATGGCAAAAAAGGAGAAAAGAAAGGAAGAGAGAGAGAAAAGGAGTGGAAGTGGCAGGATAAAGTGGAGAGTTGGGGAAAGATCAGAGGCGAGAGGGAGTGAGAAGAGTGTTGCTAAAAGTCAGAACTTGGCTGGACTTGCTCACTTCACGCTCCAGTCCCATCGCTGTCTCCTGCGTGACTTTGCTTTAGTAACTTCATTTCTATGAGCCTCATATGTAAAATGAAAATATTAACAGTCAGTTAACATTGCTTAGTTGTGATATTTCATTGTATTAATATAAGAAATATCAGTTAAGAGTCACTGTTACTGATGATATTGTTCTCCGTAATTTTGCTGTCAGGTGGATTAAATGAGTTAACATACATCAAATGCTTAGTGTCTTAGTGAGTTTGTGTTGCTCTAACAAATATGCCATAGACTGGGTGGCTTGAACAACAAATATCTGCTTCTCATAGTTCAGGAGGGTGGGAGGTTCAAGACCAAGGTGAAGCAGATCCAGTGTTTGGAGAAGACCAGCTTCTTCGTTTGCACATGGACATCTTTTTTTGTTTGTTTGGTGGTGTACACATTGCCTTTTTTTAAATTGAAACATAATTGATTATACACGTCTGTGAAGTACAGAGTTGACTAGGAGTATGTAGTCATGTGATGATCAAATCAGGACAGCTGGCATATTCATCATTACAAAAATATGTATTATTGTTTTTGGTGGGTCTTTCTTTGTCTTTTTTTTCTTTCTTTCCTCCCTCCCTCCCTCCCTTCCTTCTGTCCTTCCTTCCTTCCTTCCTTTCTTTTCCCACTTATGAGTGAGGACATGTGGTATTTCTCTTTCTGTGCTTGGCTTATTTCACTTAACATAATTTTTATTTTTTTAATTTTTATTGAATCATAATTTACTATGCATATTGTGGGGTTCAGTGTTGACAAGTGTTGATCAAATCAATATTACTAGCATATTTTGTTAAAAGTCATACTTATTCTTTATGCCCCTTGTCTAATCTCTCCCCATCCCCCCTCCCTCCCCCTCCCTCCACTGATAACCCTAGATTTCTTCTCTCCTTCTGAAAGAATAATGGTTTCTCTGTTGATTTGTTGCCTAGATGAGGTAAAATCTATTGTGAAAAAGATAAAGAGTGACCTTGCCTGGGGAAACAAACAAACAAAAATTGCTGCTACCTTGATTCTTTTGTTACTATGTGCCAACCATTGTATCTGATAAAAATTGTTATAAGAATTATTTGAAGGTCTCCGGTAACACTGACTTCTTCCAGAGGGGATTTGTATCTGCTTCTACCTTGCACCTCTCAGGGTCACTAGCAGTCTGTCGTCTCCTAACCCCAATTTCAGGGACTGAAACTTGAGTTGTGAGTAGGATTGGTTCTCCCTTATTTCTGGCATACAGTTTTTCAGGGCCCCCAACTAAATACAGGCCGTTTAATGGAACCCCACACTTGGTTAGCTCTGAATTTCAACTTTTATCCTCTTAATCTCACAAGACCCTGAAACATGCTGCTCATATTCATAGAATCTCAGCTACCTATTTCAGACTTGAAAGAATTTTCAGAATTGTCTTTGAATTTTCATTTCCAGTCAGACCTGGCCTGATAATCTTCACAGCCTTGTAAGGGCCCAGTCCTGTTATATTACCATAGAGCAGATGCTTCTTCTGTCACTCTGGAATGAGCTTTGTGGAGAGAGATGTCCTCTTCTTTCTTTGGTCTCTGCTGATGACTCTCCTTGTGTCAATGCACTCCAGTGGCTGGTGGACCATCTGCATGGTGGTTGTGGCATCTAGCAGCTTTCACAGCAGCCATGGTTATTGTGGTGGCCGTGGTGGGCCACCCACATGGAGGTGATATTTTTGGCATGCTCCTTACCTAGCTGCTGGTGGCATTGGCAGTGTGTCTGGTTGTGGGTGGAGGGTCTGGTCCTCAAATCCATACCTCAGGGCCCCAGGAGGGCCCTGTGGCATTGGCAGTGTGTCTAGTTGTGGGCAGAGGGTCCAGTCCCTGGCTGCAAGACACTTAACATAATTTTTTTCCAAGCTCATCCATGTTGCTGCTAATGGCAGAATAGTATTCCATTGTGTATATGTACTACATTTTCTTTATCCAGCCATCTGTTGATGGATGGACATTTAGGTAGTTCCAACTCTTGGCTATTGTAAATAGAGCTGCAATAAACATGGAATGCAGGTATCCCTTCAATATGATGATTTCCATTCCTTTGGGTATATACTCAATAGTGGTGTGGTAGTTCTATATTTAGTTGTTCAAGAAAACTCCATATAATTTTCCTTAAAGGCTGCACTAAATTACAGACCTACCAACAGTGTAGGAGGGTTCCCCCTTCTCCACATTCTCACCAGCATTTATCATTCTGTGTTGTTTTGATAATAGCCAGTCTAACCAGGATGAGATGATATCTCAATGTGGTTTTGATTTGCATTTCCCTGGTGATTAGCAATGTTTAGCATTTTTTCATATACCTATTGGCCATCTGTATATCTCACTTTGAGAAATGTTTATTCAGCTCCTTTGCCCATTTTTAATTGGATTATTTGTTTTTTTTACAGTTAAACTGTTTGAGTTTCTTGTATATTTTATATATTAATCCCTTGTTGGATGTATAGTTTGCAAATATTTTCTCTCATCCTGTAGGTTCTCTTTGTGTTCTTACATGGTTGAGGAGAGGCAGGCTCTCTCCAATCTCTTCTGATAAGGGCACTAATCCTAATCACCTCCCAAAGGCCATATGTCCTAGTATCATCACCTTGGGTATTCCAAGACATTGAATGGATGTTGATAAGCTAATATATCTGCATATTTTTTATAACATTACTCTACCTGCCATTAATATAAAATTTTGTAATTAAACTTGAGAAAAAACTTAGTCATTTAATATTTAAAAAATTCTTTTGAAAGAGAATACACATTTTATGTGCTGCCACATGCATTTTTAAATAAGAAGAGCAAATCACAAATACTGCATATGATCAAGTAGCTGCACAATAGTTTCCCAAGTGTGACGTTAAAATATTGGGAACACTTACTTTTCTTAAAAAAAACAAAACAAAATACGTTCATAGGATTTCCCTCCTCAGACATCAGTACATCAGTACACAAATATTAAAAGTTGTTATTAGTGCAACTATAGGAGATCAGAATGTTTCAACTATATCCATTTTAATTATGCCAATACTTACTGGAGAAAAAAAAATTCCTAAGCAATGTTATTTTTCTTCAGTAATAATAAAAATGTTGTTATAGCTCAGAATATTTTCCTTCTGCATACTTAACAATAGGTCCAACACATTTCTTGAAAAGTTTAGGGTTTCCCAGCTGAGAATTTATGATTCACTTATGTTCTTATTAAAATACAAAGGAATAGGGAATACAATAAGACTGGAATTTATACTCAGTTACTAATTTACACAGAAGTAAAATCTATTGTGAAAAAGATAAAGAGTGACCTTGCCTGGGGAAACAAACAAACAAAAATTGCTGCTACCTTGATTCTTTTGTTACTATGTGCCAACCATTGTATCTGATAAAAATTGTTATAAGAATTATTTGAAGGTCTCCGGTAACACTGACTTCTTCCAGAGGGGATTTGTATCTGCTTCTACCTTGCACCTCTCAGGGTCACTAGCAGTCTGTCGTCTCCTAACCCCAATTTCAGGGACTGAAACTTGAGTTGTGAGTAGGATTGGTTCTCCCTTATTTCTGGCATACAGTTTTTCAGGGCCCCCAACTAAATACAGGCCGTTTAATGGAACCCCACACTTGGTTAGCTCTGAATTTCAACTTTTATCCTCTTAATCTCACAAGACCCTGAAACATGCTGCTCATATTCATAGAATCTCAGCTACCTATTTCAGACTTGAAAGAATTTTCAGAATTGTCTTTGAATTTTCATTTCCAGTCAGACCTGGCCTGATAATCTTCACAGCCTTGTAAGGGCCCAGTCCTGTTCATACTTGTCTTGTTTATATGGCTGTTATTCTTAGCAGGTGGGTTGTTCTGAAGTTCCTAGTTCCTTTTACTGGGGACAAATGTTCCACATTTTCTGTAATTTTCACTTTCTTATGCTGATTATCTTTTTCTTGGAAGCTTGTGAATAAGGGTCAAGCAAGTCAAGGTTAGCCACATCAAATCAGCAAGAAAAACCCCTAAACTACTGGTGAATCTTTTGTTCACTATACTTGCACAGTAAGGTAGCCTTCTGATTCTAATGGCAATAATTAGAACAATATCAGACAATGAAAAGAAATCACCGACGGTCCAGATCATTTCATGCAAGAAAAATATAACCATCAGGAGAAAATATTCATGCATTCGCTCACATGTTCATTTACTCAGCAAATTTGTATTGAGTGACTCGCCTCTGCTCATCAGGCACTGAACTGGGCGTGGAGGATTTAAATACGGCTGATATGGGCCTTTCCTTCTTAGATGGCTTAAATCTAGCATGTGGTAAAATGTGTATCTCATTTTCATGAGTAGTAAAGAGTCATCAGTGAATGAGTTTCAAGTTAAATAGGTCTTAGAAATAATTTAGTCAAATTTCCTCTTTTAACTGAAAAAGTAATAGTTGCTGAGTAAATACGGAATTTCCCAAGGTCTCAAAGATGGTTAGTGGATGAATATAGAACAAAACTCTTTCTTCCAACTCTCAGGTGTATGCTTTCTGTTACATCACAATGGCCATTTTAATCAACTGGGTGCTTTAGACTATTTTCACAAACATATTTTAGATGCTGGAAATAATGGCGCAGGCTCTGCAATTCATAGACATAATGACTGAAATGCCATTTTTGTTCATATTGCTTCAAAAATTAACAATAATTAAAAAAAAAAAGATTTAGAATAAGTTGGTCCACTATGGTCAATATAGGGTACTTATGTACAATTATGTTAAACTTAAAAATGGTTGTATCAAACCTGCATGAGCACTTGAAATATAATATATATTAAATACCCCTATTGCCGACAAATGTGTAGTTGTTTTTCTCAAAAGTTTATTTTCTAAACCACTCAGTTCTGTCAGCAATTTCCAATTATTCTCATTATTTTTGTCATTATAATAAAATAATAGTTTTATATTTGTTTCCATAATGAATTAGCGATTTATGGCATTTAAAGAAATATATACATTATTCAGCATGCAGTCATGTGTATGAGTAATTAGCCATAAATATGTGAATTTTTTTTCAATATTTGCTTGATAAATCACTAAAGTCTACTATCATAGTCCCGGCTAAATTCCTATTGTTTTTCCTTTTTGAATAAAGTAAAAAATAACATTTTATTACAAATTATTATTTTAGAGTATTTAAGGGAAATAAACTTATCTATGACAGATGTAATTTATCTATGACATCAAAAGCTATTTTTTATTCTAACAATATTTGTAAAAGTTTGATATGCCAAACTGTACTTTGAATCAAAGTTTGCTATTCCTTGCAGTATTTTTGTAGACATTAACAGCTCATATCATCAAGGAAGGCAAAAAAAAGAAGTCTTATAATGACTAGAAGAGAAATGTTAAGTAGCTGGAACAGTAACAACTCTAGCTTTTCAGCAGTAGTGAGGAGTTTTTTAAGTGAGCAGTTGTAATAATGTGTATGTTTTATTTCATAAAAATGTTCACAGTTTGCTGAAATATAGAAAAAAGTAACAACCCACTCTCATTTCTAACAACAATATGTAGAAGTTGCAATGTTTGGCCTGCATTCATATTCTAAGCGGCCTATTAAGAATGGTAAGGGTCCAAAGTTAGCTGGAAGAATAGAGAAAAAAAGTCTAAATTTAACTGGCTTTTGTACCAGGGTGATAGCAGCTAAGGACGTTTTAAATAGTGATAGAGATAAATGGTCTTTGCATTGCAATCCCTAGTGCAATCTGCAAGAAGCAAGTGCAGTTCCTATTATAATAAATAAAATGAAAGTAAGTTTTATGCTTCTCAGAATACAGTATTGGCAGAGAAAAATGAAATTGAAACTAGGATTTTGGCTCAAAATACAAAATTTATGTGAGGAGCTATAGAAAATTATTTATACTTTTACTTTGTGTACATCAAAAAGAAATCCATTCTTTGCTCGTATTCTCATGACCTTTACTTATTGTGAAAAAAAATTGTGTTTTTTCTAGTGACTTCATTTGAAACAACAAAGAAAAATTTTACAATGTCATCTTGCTTGATGAATAGAAATTTGAACTATACATTATTGAGAATTCTCACTTTCAAAATCTCTCATGAGCCACTTGGGATTTCTAACATCTTCATCTCTTTCTGTTTGTTCTCTTTTGGCAGATCCAGAAACCTGTGAGCAGTTCTTAGAGAAACTTTTTTGCTGTACAGACATCAAAGCAGCAACTTTTTAATGATCCCTAAGCTAGAGAAAGCTGGAGAGTTTCTTCTGCCTTTGTGAAACTGTTAAAAGAAAGCAGGGGATATTTTATTTCTTTTCTTAATTGCCTTCCCAAGTTCCTAAGGTAAGCAAAAGAAATTATGTACAAAAAATGAGGGTTGTCAAAGGTTGTTTGCTATGGTGCAGACATTTTCACTTTCTAAACGTACTTATAAAAATATTATACCACATGTAGATTCAGATAATAAAGAATACAGCAATAAAAATTTTGAAAAGTGCAATCATTTAAGTAAAAGTGTGGTAGCATAGAAAACCCATGAGAATTTTACTGAAGGAGTGATTCTTAGTTTTGGGGGTGTTGGTTTTCATCTTTTAAAATGAAGCATTGTAAACTCAATTAAGTAGTTTGTATATAGGATTTGCTAGTTTAATTTGGGAATTATCTGACAAAGCCTCCACATTTTGATCAATTTTCTTCCTTAGCTATCTATTAATTTCTAGACACTAAAGAGGGGGTGTGGGTATGTTTGTTTAGGCAGAGCTAAGTATAATCACAGAAAGGGAAGTCCTTTGAAGTAACATATTTTCCATTAAAAATTTATCCTGGGCTCTAAATTATTTTCAAGCAATGTGGAGGCAGAAGAATGCAGCAGGAAGAGAATGGACATTGGAGTCTTGAGCTTGAATTTCAGATGTAGCACTTAATAAGTAGATTATGTAGGGCAACGTAGATTCTCTAAAATTCACCTTTCTCATCTCTAGATAAACCATGCAAAGTGCCTAGTCCAGTGCCTGGTGCATAAAAAGATGCTTCTCAATAAAAGAAGGTAACTATTATTAATGACACAACAGACTGTTAATAAGTATATCAGTTATCTCTTGCTCCAGTAGTGCTGCATAATGAACCACAAATGTGGGGGTTTAAAACGACAACCATGAGTTAGTGTTCTGCCTGACCAGAGCTGGTTGGGCTCTTTCAGCTGCTCTTGCTGATTGTCTGTGGCCAGCTGGTGGGCAGTGGGGGATTGACTGTCTAGAATGGCTTCAGCTGTGAAAACTTCATTTTTGCTCCACATGATCTCTTATCAGCAGGCGAGCCCAGTCTTGTTCTCATGGTGGAGGTCAGATTCTAAGACACTTACGTGATGTACATAAGTGTTTATGAGTCAAAATGAGAAGACAAGGATGTAGCGACACCAAAGTGGATGTACATAACGATCACTGGTTGAACAGTCTGTAGGTATTTGTCAGGCTGCTCTCGTTGTGGGTCTGCACCCAATGTTCTGGGGATAGGTCTGACACTGTTGGTCAGCGTGGGCAAGTGTCAGGAATATGAAATGAGGATTTTGAATAGGAGAGTTAAGAACAAGCTGGAACCTGCTGGCGCCTCTGTGTCTGCTCCCACAGAAAAGTTCAATAGTGTTCATATAGTGACAGCTGCTGTTTCCGATCCTCATTCCAAACTTCATGCAAACCCTTTTTAGCCAACTCTAACCGGGAATCTTACTGTGAGGGGATTCTGGGAAACATAGTTCTGGATAAACCAAGTTCACTTCTTGTCAACTTTGCATCAGTTCACCAGTCTCTTAGTTGTATTTTAAAAACATTTTTAAGTAAGTAATAAATACATAGTACATTAAAACTGATTTGTTTTGGTGTACAGTTCTATGAAATTTTGGACATGTATAGATTGTCATAACTACCATACAGTAGGAATCAGGATGGTTTTATCACTCCAGGAAACCTCTTCGTAGTTTTAATGTCTCCCAGTCACACACTGTCTCCAATGGTGAGCCTATGGTAAGCATCAGAATCATGCTGAGACTGGATTCTTTTACTCAGCTTAACATCTTTGAGATACACCCAATTTGGGGGATGTATCAGTAATTGGTTAATATTTACTTCTGATTTGAATTTAATTGTGTATTCATCTACATTTGGGTTCTTTTCAGTATGGGCTATTATAAATGGGGCTGCTGTATACATTTTGTGTACATTTCTGTTTAAGCATAACTTTTAATTTCTCCGGGGTAAATACCTAGAAGTTGATTGCTGTGGTATATTGTAACTGTACATAGAACATTATGATAAATTCCTAAAGTGTTTTGTAGTTCTTGTTCATCTGTAGGTAAAATGCCAACCCCAACACCCTACCCATCTGCCTTCTTGGTTTTCTCTATGTATTTTTGTCTTCAAGCAGTTTGAATGTAATCTGCCTGGATGTAGTTTCTTTTTGTTTATTTGTTTTGCCTTTTTATTTATTCTGTTTTGTATGATCTGTGGTTTTTGGATCTGTGGCTTTTTTGTTTGTAAATAATTCTGTAAAGTTTTTGGAGATTAATTCTTTAAATATTTCAACTCCGCTAATATTCCTTCTCCTTTTGAAACTACAATAGCGTGTATATAACATTGTTTATTACTCCACAGTTCTTGGATTTCCTATTCGTTGTTTTTGACTTTTTTATTTTCTCTTTGCATTTCAGGGGGCATAATTTCTATTGGCCTATCTTCAAGTTCAATTCTTCTTGCCTTGGCTGTCTCAAGTCTATTCACAGATCTGTTGAGGTATTTTTAAATGTTTGCTACTGTTTTGATTTCTAGGATTTTTCTTTTGATTCTTATAATTTCCATCTCTCTGATGACATTACTCATCTGATCTTGCAGGTAGTTATTTTAGTTATTTTAAATTCCTTTCTGATAATTTTAATGTCTATGTTGTATGGTTCTGATCATTATTTGTCCCCACATATTGTGCTTTTTCTTAAGCCTTGTGATTTTTTTCTTTTTTTTTAATTTTTAAGTCTGGATATGTTTTCACAAGGTGGTGACTACCTTAGTAGATAGGACTTTACTATAGGAATTTTTGTTAATTTACCCAACACTACAGCTATGTTTGATGTTTGTTGTTGGTTTGAGATCCAGAGTTTTCAAACTCCTTTAGTGATCTTGTCACTAATCTCTCTTGCAGCTTTTGGGCTTTCCCTTCTGCTATACTTCAGAGAAAGCCTCTCTCTTGTACCTCTCCCAGCTATAATCCACTATCGTTGATATTATAACTAACAGGGGCTTACTAGCGTAGTTATAGGATGCTTTCCAATCTTCTGATTAAGTCTTGGTGTTTGCAGCAGGTAGTGGGTCTGTGTTTTGAGAGCACTTGTGTTTCTTTTTCTTGGCTAGAGACTTTTCCCTCAGTTCTCCTAATTCTTTTCCTTGTCACAGCAGCTATCCTACAGTGTTCCTAGCAGATGTCCTTTTGGTCATCTTTCCTGCAGATTATGGCTTTGTTTGTCTTCAAGTGAGACCTGGAGGCTGGAGCTGCACAGAGTTCACTTCTTCCAATGCTAATGAAATTGCACCAGTCAGGAGGCATTGTTGATTTTTTTTCCCTTGGGACTGAGACTTTGTTTCCTAAGGGAAAAGGGTCTTGGCGTGTTTCACTCACTGCCTCTCACAACCAGCAGTGGGGGAGGGGGAGCAGGATTTCTGCAGACCCCCATTTTAAGAGGCATTTGGGCTTTCTGTAGGAAAGGCCTGCAGAAGTGTGGTGGCATTCCATGACTTGACTCCAAGAGCTTCTCTCTCTCATGCTAGCCCATATTTGGCCTCCAGCAATTTGTCAGAATTTCTGGTTTAATCTTCCAGTTGGCTTACCTGGAGTTCAGTGTCTTCTATTCAGTAAAGTAAATTTTTGGATCCTGTATCTTATTTCAGGTGCCTGAGGGATGACAGTTTGTTATGAGACCTCAAGTTTCATGAGAAGTCATTAGTTTTCAGTTCGTTCAGCTTTTTTTTTCTTGTGATGGTGGAAGTGATGACTTTCTATTTCTATAAATTATTGAATTGAAACTGGAAGTCAGTAGAACTTCTTTTACATATTTTAATTTATAGTTTCCCTGGCCAAGCAAATTGCTTGGTGTCTTGTTCATTATAATAAATTTAAAAATATATTAAATAAATTAAAAGTCCCTTGATTACAAACATATAACATGTAACTCCTATTAAAGGCTTTAAATAGTTTTATTTATTTCATTTATTTTATTTTATTGGTTTTATTTATTTATTTGCCTTTCAAATAATATTAGAACGTTTGAAGTGCTGTGAATTTTTAAATAATAGAAAATGTGAATCCTTACAAACATGAATTCTTAAATACAAAGTCCTAAAATAAAAATTATACTCAATTTGAGAATTCTCATATTTATTTATTTGCCTTTCAAATAATATTAGAACGTTTGAAGTGCTGTGAATTTTTAAATAGAAAATGTGAATCCTTACAAACATGAATTCTTAAATACAAAGTCCTAAAATAAAAATTATACTCAATTTGAGAATTCTCGAAGAAAAAATTAGTTTGTTGAGGACAACACTAGTGATTTTAATTTTTTGAGCAGTAATAATTGTTTTTATAAATCTTGTCAACGAATAAAATAGTCACATTCTTGTTTTTCCTTAAAATTTACTAAACAACATTTTTTATTTTTTGGAATCTGTGACAACTTTTCTAAAGCTTTTGACAGCTGAGAGATTACTTGAAAGCTCAATAATTTTTACTGTACTGTTTTTGTATATTTCTCTTAAAGTTATCATTGATTTTTAGTTATGCCAGAAACTAACATATTTTTTTCACAAACATTCGGAGTTTTCAATTAGAAAGCATTTTTGAATGAATTTGCTTTTTCTCAATGACTATTTTTTTAACAGAAATTTGTAGGTTCAAATGTTGATCTCTAGTTATTTGACTCACATTATGTGCCAAAAGTTTCTGCCTCCATAATTTTATGTATATAATTTAGTACTGTCAGTAATATGCTCCCGCAAAAGAGCAATAATTGTTTTAATTAAAAGAGCACATCGCATGCATTTACAAATGAATCTAATTTGAGAAGAAAACCCAGTACTTCTCCATAAGAAAGAAAAACACTATTTAATTTCCTTAATATCAAGAGAATAAGACAGTACTGAAAAACTAATATGTACAGTATCTCTATGCTTTGATGATGCTATGGGCTGAATTGTGCCCTCTCCCCCAAATTCATTTGTTGAAGTCCTAACTGCCAGTATCTCAGGATGTGACTATGTTTGGACATAGGGCTGTTAAAAAGATAACTAAGGCTAAATGAGGTCTTTAGGGTGGGTCCTCATTCAACGTAACATATTCTTATAAGAAAAGATTAGGACACAGACACACACAGTAGCAAGTCTATGTGAAGACAGGGGAGAAGACAGCCATATCCAAGTCAAGAGAAGCCCCAGAAAAAAATCAACACTGCCAACTCTTTGATCTTGGACTTCTAGCCTCCAGAACTGTGAGAAAATAAATTTCTGTTGTTTTAGCCACCTGGTTTGTGGTAATTTGTTATAGAAGCCCTAGCAAACTAATAAAGGTGACTGCAGATAATTAGCTTTGGCTCACAATATAGAATCTGAATGAGTTCCACCTAAGTGTTATTAGAGATAATCATCAGTTCCATTAATTTTATGAAGATAATTAAGAACAAATCAAAGACTAGTATTGTTTTGAAATCAGAATGGGGAATCTGAATGAAGCTAAGAAATTCATCACGTGTTGATCAGTGAACTTCAAAAGCTATCATCATTTGTTTATCTTTTGTTTTGAAAATTTGTAATTTATAGGTGTTGACATTAGGACACTAACTCATTTTTATTAGTTAGTGTTTTCCAAGGAAGGCTATGTTCTGTTTAGAAGTGCAATGAAGAGAAACATGTGGACATTGGGCTGCCATAATTCTCTGATATGCTCATATGTTTAGAGATTGCAACCAAGTCATGTTATACAATTTCACTGGAGTCCAGATAGGGATCCTATATTCCTTCTGAACATGATGCTCCATAATTCCAATAGATATTGGTAATATTCATTTAACTTAGTCACTAAGAAAATGCTTACGTAAAGACTGCTAGGTGCCACACTGCTATAGGCACAAGGGAAATAGCAGCTGGCCTAGAATTCATTAATCCCCCTTTACCAAGATGATGCCCAGAGAGAAGGTAGACAGCATTTCAATTTCATTATAAACACATTATTGATTGATCTACTGGTTATTTTATTACCAAAATAAAAATATTTTTGATAGTTTGCTTTTGTTTTAGCATTGCTTTTGGAAAACAGACTTAAAATGTATGAGCATGGATCTTTGGAAAATTTCATGGAAGTTCTAACTATCTAAAATAGGTGACCTAAGATGCTGCCTGATGTTTCAGGTGAACATGCCTTGCATTTAGAGACTTGTATTTTCAACATAGGCCAGAGAGCAGATGTCCAACAGAAAGAACCTGGGTAGTCACATTCTGTCCCAGACTTCTCTAAGCTTTAATTGTGTTTCTTGGTTCTTGTACATTTGAAATAATTAATAGAGCTTGATTCTGGGTATAGTCTCTGATTTGTGAATCTGATCTAATATGCTGCATGCATTGTGTTAGCTCAGCAATGTACAAAATCATAATGTAAACATTGATTGAGCTTCATCCATTCCAATGAATGAAGATGAAGCAAATTTGTCACTCCAGATTTTAGAAAGGAGACATCAGTCAAGTACAACAAATTATATAACAGATGTAGAAGAGTTGAAGGCACAATGCATATGCAAAAATATTGATAGTTCTTAAATTAAAAACATGAATATTCACATGAAATATCACACATACAGATTATAAAATATTGCTTCCTATTAGTTCAGACTATGCCACCAAATGAGTTTGAAATATCACACATACAGATTATAAAATATTGCTTCCTATTAGTTCAGACTATGCCACCAAGTGAGTTAAAAAAAAAAAAAAAAACCTTTCTGTTTTCAGAGGGTTTTGATTTATGTCATTATAAATAAGGAATTAATCAACTGCATTACTCTTATTTTTAATTCTGTACATTTTAAAATAAAACTCTTTGAAATAGTTTTTGATTTCCTCTTTTAAACTAATCTGTCTCCTTTGCCTACTATGGGGCTGTCATATATATATTTCTCATACTGTCTTCTGTATTTAATTAACTTCATTGATTCTTGGATCCCATGACTTCCTCTATTTTTCTTTTTTTTTTTTTTCAGTTTTGCTAAAGTACATGATCAAGCAGTTTTATTTTCAAGATGGATATATGGGAGTAAATTTGGATGCTCATGCAAGAACAAAAATATGTTTAATTTTGTGTACACCTAATTCATAATTTAGTTGGATAAAAAATTCTAGACCCAAATCATTTTCCCTCAGAACTTTGAAGATATTGCTCTATTGAACCTGGAACTCAGTGTTGCTGATGGGTTCTTTGATGACAATCTGGTTTTCGTTTTTTTGCCAATAACCTAATTATTCTTTTGAAAGCCCTCAGCCCTCTTCTTTTATTCTTTGAAATTTCAATATTATATTCCATGGTGATAGTCTTTTTTTCACTTATCCTGTTTGTTACCTAAAAGAGCCTTTCATCTCCAATACTTTTATCTAGTTTTTAAGCTTTGGGAAATTTTTATTGTTAATCCCTTGTTTTAATTCTTCATCCATATTTTCTCTTCCTTCTTTTTAGTCTAATAGATTTTTGTCATCCTGGTTTAATCCTACACATTTCTTAACATTTTACACATCATTTTTTCTCTGCATTATGGGAAATTCTTTTAATTTTAACTTTTTTGTTTAACGTCAGGGTTCTTAAAACATTTTGCCATTATCTTGTTTGACTTTTTTATATGACCTTATTTATTTATTTTTTTAAGTTACAATCTCTTCTCATATATATCTGTGGAAACAAATTAAGGTATTTTGAAAGTTTGCTCAGATTCCTTTTATTGTATTTGTTTTATTCAGTACTGATCGTGTTGTTTATTGATCTTGAGTTTCCTCTTTTGTGCTATGCATTTTACTGCAGTGTCTTAGGATTTTTATTCTTGTTCATGATTGGTAAGGCCATTATCTGCTACCAGGCATCTATCTCTTAATGCTCAAATCCTCATGTTTCACATTTGCTATGTCATGTCCTATCACAACTCTTCAAATAGCAGCTGGCTGGTTGCTCACTTGGGAGAGCATGGTGCTGATAAGATCAA
>NW_007739200.1:5028-7887 GCF_000696425.1 Galeopterus variegatus | reverse complement strand
ATCAAAAATTATCAGGCAGTGCAGTGATTGTAGCTTTGGTTTGAGAGGAGCCATGGTTGATTTCCTCATAGAAGGATCTCTCACCCAAGGATGGAAGTTCCCAAGAGACTAAAGTTGTAGGGACTGGAAGTGCAAATTCTCCTAACGGGTCACAAAAATTAATGGAGAGAGAGACTACTTCTACCTCTACACCTTGGTTCTCACACTCATACATTATACCTTTTTGGACATAGCATTATACACTTGCCACTGGAAAAATATATATACTGCAACTTATAAGATGGCATCACAATCCGGCAAAACCTTTTAAGCTGGATCCTTAAATAAGCTTTTAAAAAGCTCTTTCAATGCTTTATTGAGATGGAAGCTTATGTGTAATGCAAACCGCTGCAATTTTTAGTGAGTGTAATTGATATGACTTCAGCTCACTGTTCCTGATCATTGGGGTAATATGAGCCAAACAATATTCTTGTTGTCTGCCCATCTAGGTCATCCTTAAGAATACCGTGATCTATTAGCCAACACAATAGATACCTGCAGGTCACAACCCTCTGGTGGCCATTCTGGCCTCGTTGACTATTTGGGTAATTACATCCAAGTTTTCTGTGGTGCTACCTCCTGTCCTCTTTTATTCCTGAATTCGTTCATCCTCATTGACACTAGTGAACCCAGTGCCAAAATATCACACCCTTCTTCATAAAAGGACAGACAATGGTGTATTTCTCAATGATGCTAGTAACTCCTTCATTAGAATATTCCTCATCACCTCAGGGAAAGAAACATTCTGTAAGTCTTTAATGTTCAGAGTCAACGGGTTGGTTTTTGTTTTTTTCATTTTGCCTTGTGTAATAAATTTATTCTAACCTGAACATATCTGAACTTTTTGACTTTTTCCTCAATATTACACTCAGACAATTCTGGCACCTCTATTTAATTTACCCAAGTAGCCTGTCATTTTCCCTGAAGCATTGAGGTGCCTTCACAACAGCTGATGAGGACCAACACAGATTCTTCACCAGGATGCTAAATGCTGAGTCACAAGACTATTGCTTACCAGTTTTACATTCACCCCTCTCCCCAGTCCAGCACCCTCAAGACCCATCCCCAAACATGTTCTCTGAGGTCCTGCTATAGGTATTAACCCCATCTTACAGCTGCTTTGCTGAATAATTTCTTATATTTTGAATTCGGGACAGAACTCCCTCCATCAGGTTGTGAGTAAACATAGCCCTGGTTTTGGTCCCATATCAATGAAGAGAGTTCGGGAGAGATTTTAAGAACACAAATGTTCTCTTGCAAAGCACTCACTAGAGAATAGGACTTTGTATGGTCTTTAGGGAAAGGAGGCTGCTCTCCAAGCAAAGTGGACAGGACAATTTCAGAAATTGTGGCTTTCAAGCATATTTGGGGTTGAAACACATCCAATAGGATTGCTCTACTCCAGGTCTTATGGGGCCACTCCTCTGTCAAAGCCTGAGTTGTGGTGCAGGAGTGTATTATTTTTCTATTGCTGCAAACAAAATGCCAACACACTTACCAGCTTCAAACAATGCCATTAATTCATTAACTCTGTAGGTAAAATATCTGGGCATGGCTTGGCTGGATTCTCTGCACAGGTTATCACATGGGCAAAATCAGAGTGTTGGCTGATCTCTGTTCTCATCTGGAGATCAATATTCTCTGACAATCCCATGTGGTTGTGAAGGAAATCAGTTTCTTGCTATTGGAGGACTAAAGAATTGCTTTCTTGCTGATGACAGCCAGTGAACTCTTTCAGTTCAATGAGGCTGCCCACATTTCCTGTTATGTGGAACCCCCTACCTTCAAGGTCAATGATGGATAATCTCTCTTGTGTTCACTCCTTCTCATGTTCCTTCTCTTTTTCCAGGAAGATTTTAATCTCATTAAGGGATGGCTTGATTTGGTCTGGGTACTTACATTTATGTTACCTGGTTAGGACATTAAATACATATGCTAAACTCCTTTACAGCAGCATCTAGATTAGTGTTTATTTGAATACCTGGGAGAAGCTGTGTATATATATCAGGGGTGGGAATGTTGAAGGCCACCTCAGAATTTTGTCTGCATCAAGAAGAATTGCCAGGGCTGTAAATTCAACTTTTTCTGTACAATGCATTCCTGGAATTGGTTTTCAGCAGAGCCATCCTTCTAGACACAAAATATGGGGTTCTCTATCAAACTATTTATAGAGACTGTATTGGGTTGACTGGTGTTTCTACATCTGGAACCTCATAATGAAACTTAATTTGGAAAAGAGTCTTTGCTAATTTAACTAGTTAAGATCAGATCATACTGTATTAAGATGGGTCTTAATCCAATGACTGGTGTCCTTGTAAGAAGTGAACAGTGCATAAGCTAGGAAGAGGTAAGGAAGGATCATTCCCTAGAGTTTTCAGAGAGAAAGAGCATAACCTTGCCAACACCTTGATTTCAGACTTACGGCCTCCAGAACTGTGAGAGAATAAATTTGTATTGTTTTAAACCATCCATTTTGAGGTACTTTGAAACTAAGGCTTAGGAAGCTAATATACAGGCTTTCTGATTTTCATGCCATGCCCCTGAGTTTATAGTTGTTTGACCAACATTGTTATTTTCTTCAATTAGCACTTCAATGGCACTTAGCAGTAACAAGCCCATATGACAGTCCTTATAATTAGCACTGCCACTGTGGAGATACTGCATAAACTACTGAATTCTTTTTAACCAACATCCCATCTCACATTACTATGGTTGAGAATCTTCACAATTGCATGCTACAGCAAACCAGGGTATATCACTACCCTCTGACCACCAGTGTGTTAATCAGGGTTCTGCAGAGAAACAGGACCAATAGGATAT
>NW_007739200.1:2635-4033 GCF_000696425.1 Galeopterus variegatus | reverse complement strand
AAAAAACATCTTCATAGTGACACCTGGGCTACTGTTTGGCCAAGTATGTGGATACTATGGGTCAGCCAAGTTGACACATAAAATTAACCATCACAACTCGCAGTAGGGTTCTTTTTGCTGTGGTAGCAAGTCATCCAGTATCAGAAACCCATCTTTCTAGGTACTGTGTTAATTAAATAATAGTAAGTAAAAATATAGATTGAGGGTACTTAAGAAAGTTCATGGAAAAATAGAATTAAAAGATAACATGATTTGTTCCATGGACTTTTTGAAGTACCCTTCTATATTGGTTACACTTAGTGATTACTTCACTAAAGTTTCAGGTAAGTTTTTTAACATTCCTTTTTGACCTTTAAGTTATATATGATGAATCAGGAAACTAAAAAAAAAAAAAGTAGTACAGTAAAATATTATTAATCTTGGAAGGAACCTCACAGTAATTTATGTTAGTCTTCATTTCACAGATAACTTTGATAAAGCAAAAGATAAACTTTCAATAACCGATTATTAGTTTTCATCAGGGCTTTCCCATTGTCCCACCATTTTTCAAACATGACAATTAGTATAATCAAGGGCTCATTACTGGGGACATATGGCTAATTGTGCTCTGGTTTACACTTGTGTTACATTGTTATGATCCTTATTACTGCTTGTTTAAGGGTGTAGAATATATGCATGAGTCATAACAGATGTGTTAAAAATTCCCTGACTGATTCTAGTAAATTCCTTAATGTACTTTTTTCTTGTTTCAGCTTCCTTCATTGATTGAGAATTACTGAACAATATCACAGAGTTTCCCAAATACCACAAATCATAAGTGGCAGAAAACTTTTGTTTCAATCACCTTAATTAAATCCGACCACTGTTCTAGGTGATTTTCACAGCACTAAATATTCAACAAAGATTTACTGAACCCTTAATCCATAGTTGGCAAAAAAAAGGATATTAATCTTGTTAAAAATATAGAGAAAATCCAGTATTATTTATAATAATAATAAAAAATAATAATAATTGTTTCAGTTAGTCTTTAATACAATCATTCTGTCACAAAATAAAAATATACAGATTTCCACTGGGAAAAAAATGGTCAAATTTAACAATAAGTAACTTAAAATTAAAAACATAAATATGTTATTTTTCTCCCATCACACCTATAAAATAAAATTCTTAATGTGGAACTGATAGCTTAAATGCATTTTTCCTGTACTGCAAGTTATTGCAGAGTTAATTAACAGTGTTACTTTATTTATGTTTGTTTAAAATGTTACAAGAATTAATTTATTTCAACTTATTATTATCCTAGTGATTATATTAATATATGTTTATTTTAAAGAATATGCTTCGGGGCCGGCCCGGTGGCGCACTGGATAGTGCGCCGCTTGGGAAGCGCGGCGGCGC
>NW_007739200.1:0-1231 GCF_000696425.1 Galeopterus variegatus | reverse complement strand
GGCGGGAGCGCCGCCGCACTCCCAAGTGGTGCACTCTCCAGTGCGCCACCGGGCCGGCCCATTGACTCACATTTTAAAAATTAGCCAAAAACCTGACTTAATTAAAGAAATGACTGGTCTTTTCATCTGACATTAATAAAAGGGAAGTATCATTAATCTGTCTGAAAAATATGTGATGATGAAAATAACCCAAGTGGAGTATATTATAAAAATGGGAAGCTAGATGCACTCAAAATATACAGACACGAAACAGTGGTGTAGAGCTAGGGCTGGAGCTCACAGACCCCTGAGCCTGTTGTACAGACTGGGTCACAAAGCCTCCACACACAGGTCCACAAGCCAGGTAATAGGAAAGGTCCTGGGAGCCATGGGTGAAGAAATAATAGGCTTTATTCAGAGCTAGGAGCAGCCGCCCTAGTGGCTTCCTGGAGCATCTCAACAAGCACAGTCTATCAGAGCCAGTAGTCCTTTATACTCAAATCCATAATCCCAAACACCTTCAGCGACTCAGAATCCAACCCCAGGATGTGAGGAGCAGTGTTGGAATCACCCCACTGTCTGCAAATTCCATACAGATGATAGTGGGCCAGGCAGAACTGCACATGTGCAATCACAGACAATAACAAGGAACACCTGTGCGCACCTGCATATTTACATCAGATGCTGGGCAAGGTTCTGAACATCTGAGGGGCCCTGACCATTTTTTCTATATTTTCCCAACAAGTGGAAAGTGAATGGTTGTAAAAAANAAAAAAAAAAAAAAAAGAATATGCTTCAATAAAATGTTGTGTATTGATTATTTTAAGTATTACAAGCTGTATATATGCCAAGCTATGTTATTTATGCATATTGGCTCTGATCACAGCATTCAATTTGGAGCATCAAACATTTCTTTTACTTTATAATAAACTATAATGACTACTTCAGTGAGAAAAAAAGCATAGCTTACATTGATTTAAATAGGTATAGGTGACACGTGTTACATGATAGATGTAGTAGAAGAATGTCTTTAAGCCAGCATCAGGTGTATCATTGAATGTTTTCAAGCAATGGAATTTACAACTAATGGAATTTAGAAGATAAAATTATAATTAATATTTGCCTATGAAATACTGATAAAAGGAACAAGAATCCAAACAATATTTTAGGCACCATTAGCATCTTGACTCACATTTTATTTTATTTTATTTATTTATTTTTTTCCTTTTTGTCTTTTTTACTGACCGGTAAC
>NW_007739199.1:34450-38097 GCF_000696425.1 Galeopterus variegatus | reverse complement strand
TTTTTTTTAATAACAAAATTTACATATAGTGAAATGCACAGACCCCAAGTGTACAATTCACGTTTTCACTAATGTATTTATTTGGTTAACCAAAGCTAGATTCTATTCACGTAAAATATTTACATCACACAGAACATTTTTAGTGCTCCTTCCATAGATACTTCTGATTTCTGTCATCATAGTTAATTTCCCCTGTTTCTGACATTCATATAAATGAAACCAAACAGTATGCACTTTTTGGAGTTTGTTTTCTTTCATTAGCCATAAGGTTTAGGAGAATTTTCCATGTTGTTGCATGTGTCAGTAGTTCATTCTTTTTGATTGTTGAATAGTATTTCATTGTATGAATATACCACAATTTTTCTATTCATTTTCCTGTCATAGACATTTGGCTTCTCCTATGGGCATTTGAATCCTTTCCATTTTTTAGCTATTGGAAGTACAACTGTTATAAATATTCTTGTACAATTATTTTTATGGATATATGTTTTTATTTTTCTTGGTAAAAAAAAAAAAAATAGTAGAATTGCTGGACAGCTGAGTATGTGTAAGTTAAAGAAACTGCCAAAGAATTCTCCAAAGTGGATATACTGTTTCACACTACCACAAGAAAGGCCTAAAATTTTCAGTTGTTCCACATACTTTCCATCATTTAGTGTTATCTTTTTTATTTTTTTAAATTGTAGCTATTTATTGCTGCATAGTGATATCTCATTGTGGTTTTAATTTTTATTTATCTGAAGCCTAATATGTTGACTACTTTTTCATATGCTTTTTGTCCTATACATGTATTTGCCTTAAATTGTTGAGTCCAGCTCTTTCTATAAAGGGACAGATAGTACATATTTTAGTCTTTGCAAGCCACATAGGGTCTATGTAACATATTCTTTTTTAATTTTTTCTAATTCTTTAAAAATGTAAAAATCATTCTTGGCTCTTGAGTCACGCAAAAACAGGCTACATACTATATTTAGCGTGCGGGTTGTAGTTTATCAACACTTGGTCAAATCTTCTATCCATTTTTATTGGGTTATTTGTCATTTTATTACTAACTTGAATTTTTTATATATTCTGGACATGATTCTTTTTTTGGATATGTATATTCTGGCCAAATTTTTGAGGATTTTATAGATTTTCTATTGATAGAATTGAACACATAGACGTATATGGTAAGATATGAACTTTCACAGTTTCTTACCTCTTCTTAATGGCTATCTTATGCTCTACCTTGGTATTACATCTGTACTTGAAAAGAAAGTGTATTCTGTGTTTAGGGGTATAATATTTTCTAAACATTAGTTATGCTAGCTTGGTTGATACTGATGTACAGATTTTCTATATCCTTCTTGATTTTTTATTTTTATTTTTTTTGTAAAAAAAGTTTGCATAATTACCAAGGGATATAATTCCATTTATTTATTTTTCCTTTTGGTGCTTGTGCTTTTGGGGTCTTATTCATAAAGCCTTTACCCAATCCTACATTCTGAAGTGTTCCCCCATGTTTTCTTCTAGGAGTTTTATATTTTCAGGTCTTACACTTAAATCATTAGTCTAATTTAAGTTGATCCTGGTTCATAGCAAGATGTATGGGCCTAGTTTCATTCTTTTACACGTGGATATCCAGTTTTTCCAGCATCATTTTCTGAAGAAGCTGTCCTTTCCCTAGGGTATGTTCTCGGTGCCTTTATCAAAGAGCAGTAGGCTATAAGTATATGGGTTAATTTCTGGGTTCTCTGTTCTGCTCCATTTGTCCATGTGTCTATTTTTATGCCAGTACCATGCAGTTTTGATTCCTAAAGCTTTGCACTATAGTTTGAAGGCAGGTAGTGTAATGTCTCAAGGTTTTTTTTGTTTGTTTTTGTTTTTTTCTGCTCAGGATAGCTTTGAATATTCAGGGTCTTTTGTTGTTCCATAAGACTTTTAAACCTCTTTTTTTCTGTGAAGAATGACATTGCTATTTTTATGGACGCTGCATTGAATCTGTAGGTTACTTTGGATATTATGGACATTTCACAATGTTAATTCTTCCAATCCATGAACATGGAGTGTCTTTCCATCTTTTGGGGTTCTCTTTAATTTCTTTAAGCAGTGTTTTGTAGTTCTCATTGTAGCAATCTTTCAATTCTTTGGTTAAATTTGTTCCTAAGTATTTTATTCTTTTGGTAACTATTGTAAAAGTGCTTCCATTTGTAATTTTTTTTTCTGCTTGTTTGTTGTTGATGTATAAGAACACTGTTGTTTTTATTTATTGATTTTGTACCCTGCAACTTTCCTGAATTTGTTTATCATCTCTAGGAGTTTTTTGTTAGAGGTTTGGGTTTTTCTATATATAGGATCATGTCATCTGTGGACAGGAACAGCTTGACTTCATCATTTCCAATTTGGATGCCCTGTATTTCTTTCTCTTGCCTGATTGCTCTAGCTAGTAATTCCAATAGTATGTTGAATAGGAGTGGAGAGAGTGGGCATCCTTGTCTTGTTCCTGTTCTTAAGGATAAGCTTTCTGCTTTTGGCATTTCAGGATGATATTGGCAGTGGGTTTGTTATATTGGCTTTTATTGTGTTGAGATAGTTTCCTTCTATACCTAATTTGTTGAGGGTCTTTATCATGAAGGGATGCTGAATTTTGTCAAATGCTTTTTCTGCATCTATTGAGATAATCATATGGTTTTGTCCTTGCTTTTGTTGATCTGATGTATTTATTGACCACATTTATTGATTTTTGTGTGTTGAACCATCCTTTCTTCTCTGGGATGAATTCTACTTGATCATGGTGTATAATCTTTCTGATGTACTGCTGTATTCTGTTTGCTAATATCTTGTTGAGGATTTTTGCATCAATGCTCATCAAGAATATTGGCCTGTAGCTTTCTTTTTGTGTGTGTCTTTGTCTGATTTTGGTATTAGGGTGATGAGTGAGTTTGAGAGAATGGCCTTTGTTTCAGTTTTTGGGACAGTTTAAAAAAAACTGATGTTTATTCTTCTTTAAAGGTTTGGTAGAATTCATCAGTGAAACCATCTGGTCCTGGCCTTCTCTTTGTTGGGAGACTGCTGATTACTGCTTCAATCTTGTTGCTTGTTATTGGTCTGTTCAGGTTTTCTGTTTCTTCTTGGTTCAGCCTTGGTAGTTTGTATGTGTCCAGAAATTTACCCATTTCTTCCAGATTTTCAAATTTATTATAGTGTATTGTAGTATATTTATTGTAGTATATACGGTAGTATATTCTAGTTCATAATTTTCTCTAATGATTCTTTGTCTTTCTGTGGTGTCGGTTGTAATGTATCCTTTTTTCATTTCTCATTTTTTGTTTTTTGGTCTTCTCTCTTCTTTTTTAGTTAGTCTGACCAATGGCTTCTCTATTTTGTTTATCTTCTCAGAAAACTAACTTTTGGTTTCATTGATTTTTGTATTGTTCTTTTGGTCACTATTCCATTTAGTTCTGCCTTGATATTAATTATTTCTTTCTGTCTACTAATTTTGGGATTTCATAGTTGTATCATACTAAAAATCTTCTGTACAGCAAAGGAAACAATCAACCAAATAAAAAGGCAACCTATAGAATGGAAGAAAATATTTGCAAACTACAGATCCAACAAGGGATTAATCCAGAATATATAAGAAACTCAAACAACTTGATAGTAAATTT
>NW_007739199.1:31063-32718 GCF_000696425.1 Galeopterus variegatus | reverse complement strand
AAAAAAAAAAAGAATTATTATATCTTCCAGAAGAAATTACCATTTTTATTAAGAAATGTCCTTCCTTATCTCTTATTCTCTTGATATCCACTTTGTCTGATTTGAATGTAGCAGTACTAGCATTCTTATACCTATTACTTAGATGTGATATCTTTTAAATTTCAATATGTATATTTTAACTTTCAACCTGTCTTTATATTTAAAGTGTATTTCTCACAAATAACACATACTTAGGTCTTGCTTTCATATTTAGTCTCACAATCTCTTCCTTTAAATTATAATATTAAACTATTTACATTTAATGTAATTATTGATAAAATTGAGTATAAGTCTATCAACTTATTTGTTTTATTTTTCTTTCACCTTTTTGTTTTTTTTAAATTCTTTCTTTTGAGGCTTTTTTTTCTATATATATATATATATTTCGAAGGAGGGTAAAGCTAATGTGTCTTTCATTTTCTGTATTAGTGTTTAGACATACTATTTTGTATTCTCACAGTGATTATTCTAAGCAATTACCATATTAGTCTTTAACATAACCTATCATGTATAATTAGAACAAATATAATTTTAAAACTTTCTCTTTGTCATTTATTGTACCACCAGTGTTATAGTTTTTCTTCTATATACATTATTAACCCAACAATAAAGTGTTATTATTTCTTTCCTTAAGCATTCAATTGTTTTTTAAAGAAATTTAGAAAAGAAACTTTTGTCTTATATTTACTGACTTATTTACCATTTCAGTTTTCTTCATTCCTTAAAGTTGATCCTAAGTTTTATACGGTATTTTTCTTTTCTCTCAATACTGTAGAAATTCAGTATTTCTTATATTTTTGATTCTGCTGTAAACAGAGTTTCATAGCTGTTGTTTATCTGAATGTACCCCTCATTTTGAAGAATATTCTTGTTTAATCTCTAATACTACATTGTCTTGTCTACTGCAGCTTTATAGTATGCCTTGATAATGAGTAGTGTCAGTCTACCAAATTTATTTTTCCCCTTCNAGCTTTATAGTATGCCTTGATAATGAGTAGTGTCAGTCTACCAAATTTATTTTTCCCCTTCAATATTGTGTTTGATATTCTGGGTCTTTTGACTCTCCGTATGAACTTCAGAATCAGTTTGTCGATATCCACAAAGTAACTTGCTAGGATTTTGGTTGAGATTACATTGAACCTATATATCAAGTTAGAAAAAACTGACATCTTGACAATATTGAGTCTTCCTATACATGAACATGGAATTACTCCATTTAATTAGTTCTTTTAATTTATTTTATTAGAGTTTGTAGTTTTCTTCATATAGATCTTGTACACTTCTTTTTAACTTTATACATTAGATTTTTTTCACTTTGTTTAGTTATACCTTACTGTTTTTCATTATTTGGGTGCTAATGTAAATGATACTGTATTTTTAATTTCAAATTTCACTTGTTCATAGCTGGTGTACAGGAAGCTATTGACTTTTGTATATTAACCTTGTATCCCGCAATCTTGATATAATCACTTATCAGTTCCACGTTTTTATTTTTTCATTTCATCAATTCTTTTGGATTTTCTATATAAATGATTGTGTCATCACTGAACAAAACCAGTTTTCATCCTTCCAAATCTTATGCTTTTTATTTCCTTTACTTGTCTTACTATACTAGC
>NW_007739199.1:28452-29553 GCF_000696425.1 Galeopterus variegatus | reverse complement strand
TTGCATTTTTTGGTTTCAGGTTTTTTATTTTATTTTTTTGCCATTTCTCAATTGGGCACCCTTTATGTTTCCTTTTAACTCCTCGAATATATTTACCTGGGTCCTGTTGGAATCTTGTTTCAAGTGGCTACTGTTTTGTTTTTTTTTTCCTTGATGTGGTCAGTATCCTCTTTTTCTATTGTCTAATTATTTTTTGTTGTTTTTTGTAAAAAAAAAAATGTGGACTAAATGGTATAGAATGTTTTGATCATGTTATCTTCCCTTAAAAAATGTGGAGTTTTGTTCAGGCTTGGTTTATTCTTTTTCTGATAAACTTTATGCCTCCCCCTCCCTCTGCCTTTATTCTAGGTCTTGTTCTTTACTGTAGGACATGATCTTCCCATTGAGGCATGTTTTTTTCTGTGGTTTCTACTGAATATCTGAGGTGTTCATGAAGGTCTACATTATCTGTCTGGTCAGGATATCTAATGTCTCCCAGCCCTGTACAACCTTTAGTCTTTCTATTTCTTAGTATCCTTTGGCACATGTGCAGCCCAGCCCTCAGCCACGACCAGTGCACTTCCCTCCACCCCCGATTTCTGGATCCCCTCACTGTGCAAATTCCTCCCATGAATGGCAAATTCCATCTGTGTCAGAAGCATCAATCTTAATACCTGCTTCCTCAGCTTGATGAGTCTGCCTTCTCTGCTTAGGCTCCATCTCTCTGCACTGCATTTCAGAAAGAAGCTTTAGGCAGAAAGTAGATGCTAACATGTAGCTTATACCCTGTGTTTCCCTTCTGTCAGGAACCCCAGTCCTAAGATGCCTAAGATTTCCATTGCCTGAAAATAATAACCTCATATTTATTGACTTCACACATTTTATATTTGTTTATGCCAGGAATGTGAGTTCCGCATCGGTTACTACATAATATCCAAAGTAGAATTCTGTTCTTTCATTCTTGCAAGGACATTTTCATCACTGCTTCACCAATAGACAGTGCTCATTCTTTCAACATTATTGAGTAGGTAATTGCTCCAGAATATTAATTTTAGTCACTGGTGTTTGAGTTGTGGTGACCATCAACTCATGTGACACTAGATCCATCTAGGTATTTAATTT
>NW_007739199.1:24964-27113 GCF_000696425.1 Galeopterus variegatus | reverse complement strand
GTGTTTGAGTTGTGGTGACCATCAACTCATGTGACACTAGATCCATCTAGGTATTTAATTTTATTGACCAAATACATGAACCTGATTAAATATTACTACTAGTGTTGACATTATAATTGCAAATCTAATATAAATCTGCTTCATCATTTTAATATATATGTATATGGATACACATGATACTTATAGGCATACAAATTTAAGTGTATAGATACAGAGTTTAAAAAGGGACATATATAAAGAGTAGCAGAGATAGAGAAGTAAGTAAAAGAAAAGGAACTAAGGCAATTTCATATGTTAGATTACAGTAAAGACCTTGTCTTACTCATATTGGTATTTTCCAGACATAGCACTGTGTATGTAACAAGATAAAAAACTAAACTGTTTGTTGAGTTTTAAGATATGAAGATATGAACATTCTCTATCCAATTGTTCTCAAATAGAGGTGAATTTTTTACCCTAGGGGACACCCAACAATGGTTGGGGACAGTTTCAACTTTCACAGCTAGGGAAGTTATACTGACACCTAGCAGGTGGAGGCCAAGGAAGCTATTAAATGTTCTGTAGTTCTCAGTATCTTCCCCACAATAAATACGTGTCCAGTCCAAATTATCAATAGTGCCAAGGATGAGAATCCCTGTTCTATGTGAATATAAATATCTTCTCTATGTACACACATATATACTATTCACACACAAATATACATTTATTTAAATGACACTCTGACCTGTCAATGTAAAATTATACTCTGTAGTACACTCTAACTTCTTTCTCATGTTTAATTTATTTCTCTCTATATACAGAATCTCTGAGAAATATTGTATTGTATATATAATTATATATATAAAAACTGTGTGTGTGTGTGTGTGTGTGTATAATGTATCAAACATTTGTGGTCATTCTCCCTTCACTTAAATGTAAACTTCATGAAAATAGGAACTTCATATGTTTAGTCAGTTACTGTAGTCTCAGTACCTTGCCCAGTGCCTGGCACTACTTAACAAACAGTGAATTAATATGACAATGTATAAATATGTTCTTCAATTTTCATATGTATTTTATTTGTTTTAACTTCTATTTCTGAAGGGATTTTTTTTGAAAAAAGTAATAAAAAAATGAAAAAAAGTTGTTACTCTATACTTCTTTACATCACTTACAAACTTCATATTAAGTGATAAGCATTTTTTAACAACTTTATTTTATTAGGATTATTATAAAATGTAGCTATCTATATTCTCTCTATATATACAGTGGCCGCTCTAGTCTAGATTAAATTAAATAATATTCCTGTATTACTATTTAGACAGCAGAATTGTTTATCTTTTAATTGAATTTGTGTAACTTCAAGATCATGAGTATATATATATCTATATAGACATATATGTATATACACACACACAATCCACATGTGTGTGCGGCTGTGTGTGAAGCTGCTGAGTGACTTCATTAGAAGCTATTTCCAAATTAACAGGTAAGGAAAAGTTTATATTACAGTGCTCTCTCTAATTGACACTCATTTTACTGATTCTCTTGAAAGCAACCCATTCTATTTAAACATTAAAGAAGGAAAAGCTAAAAAAGGGGGGGGCCCTCAATAGAGATAGCCTTGTGGAAGAAAAATCATCATATTTAATATGTAAATGTGCTGATTCCATCACTAAAAATGTTTACAGGAAGGTATTAGATATTTTTCAATATTTTCATTTTTCAGCCTAACCCATTTGAATCAAGGGAAAATTAAGAATAGGACATGTTAAAGCAACCAAAAGCAGAACTGAAATCACTAAAAGATGTTTTGTGTTCAGCCACCTTGATTCCATTTTATGAATCTCATCTAGACCAAAAAAGTGAGAAGCCTTGAAAGGAATTTTAAGATTACTTAGTTTTATCCCTTAAAATACTTTTAGAAATGAATTCACTGAGGTCCAGAGTGTTTTGTCACATGATCAAAACCACAAAGTTAGCTAGAATCTTCTCAGTTTTCAGTTTTATTAAATTATACTTATGAAATATATTCTGAAGTACAAATATTATTAAAAATAGTAAATAACAAGGCTAAATACATGACCAAACATATGAATTAAAATGGATTTACTGATGAGTAGAAAGTATAAATCAACACATACTTTGAGAATTTTTTTTTCTTTTAATG
>NW_007739199.1:22628-23876 GCF_000696425.1 Galeopterus variegatus | reverse complement strand
AACATGGGTCTAAAGTAGGAAAAGGATCTGAAAATGTCTGTTTTTAATACAAAACAAAACTCAATTCCTTTAAATAATCTAATCAAATTGATAACCTACTCATTTTAAATTACACTAACCCTAGGAATTATATATTAATCGACAATCTCCATGTGATTAAAATCCTTATTTATTTACTTATTTTGTTTGCCTAGAAACTAACCTCCCTTGGTGAGTGAGAGTTTGGACATGGAATTATGAATATAGGGTGAGGACCATTTGCATTAGGAGGATGTACTTCCAGCAGACGTAACTGAATGGCATACCCCAGTTGGATACTTTGGGGGTGACATGTCACAGCAAGCTTCAGGGTTATAGGAAGCTCATATATAGCCATATTTATTTCAGAGACTTTATGAACAGGTGACTGAGACAATTTTGCTCAGGTTCCAGAGGAAATTCCAAGAAATTCACCAACCTTGGGGAGTTAACAGGACTTTCAAATCTTCTCAGAGAAATAACATATTCTTCACAGAGCAAACCACTAAGGCTCACTTATATGTTCTGATTAATTTGTTAACCAAGAGCCAGTTACTCCTTCTAGTTTGAGTTCCTGATTTTACTAAGTCAGGATTCTTATTGTCTGGTAACACAATTTTCAAAGGTGTCATCTAGAAATCTACTGATTTTCTGTCATTTCACTCAGAAATTATTTTTTCTCTTCTAAATGATATAGTATTTGATTTCAAAGTCCATCATGTAATGAAGCTTTTCAAGTGCCTTCAAATCATGGATGTAGGATCTTTGACTTTAAGAATTAAGCTGTTTATTGAAAATAGTAGTTAAAATGAGTAAATCCTGTTAACTCATTCATGTACACCAAGTGACTAGAGAATATATTTCATTTTGAGAGGTTTAGTGGAAAGTGTTACAGAACATCTAGGATAGATCTCTAAAGGCACTTATCATCTAGTTTAGACAAGATAAAAGGACATGCAGTTCCAATAACCATGTATACACAATGGCTTCTAAGAGTATCTCAATACATGGTCTCCAGCTCAATGGTTTGCTGGTGAAGCATGTGGAACTTCAGTCTGAGGGAAACAAGCTAATGTTGTTTTGGTTCTATTCTCCAGGCAGGCTATACATTCATCAGTGACAGCCATTTAATGGGATATTTCAAACCTCCATACACAAGAAGCAGTTCTGCTTCTTGCTTCTTGCTGGATGTGCTTTTGCTTTGCCTGGGTAAAGGAGGTTTTTTTTTTT
>NW_007739199.1:3775-22541 GCF_000696425.1 Galeopterus variegatus | reverse complement strand
TTTTTTTTTTTCTTTTTTTCCCCCTTTGTTAGAAAAAGTATGTGAATTTCAGGGGTGAAGTTAAAAAGGGAAAGGTCAGAGTGGGATCCGAATTTAGGAGACAGGGTCATTTAAAACAGACCAAGAGAATCTTGATCTTCAGAAGCACTAACATACTTTGGGAAAAATGAGGGTGGGGGAGAAGGGCCAAGACTTTTGGAATAACATCCTGAAAAGAGATCTAAACACAAAATGGTCATTTGTCTAATACCCTAAAATTGATTTTAGGAACCGAAATATCTTGGCTAGCAAAGACATACAGCTTATCAATTGAGAACAATGAGATGTTAATGAGTTTATTTCAATCAAAGTTTGAAACAAATTTAAAAAGATTTGAAGTTTTTCGTTCTTTTTGTTTAACCCCTTATTTACAACATCTATCTCATTTGAAATGCCCGCTTTTTTTCTTTTTTCTGCCTGTAAGATCATATCTCTGTACCCTGAATCTGGTAAATAGTTCCTAAAGTACGAGTTAAAATATCCTTGATCCTACTCCGAGACATCCCTGAAAACATAAATGAATGGTGTTTGGTGATCTCAGCTTAGTCCCCAGTAAATGTCCACATCACAAAACCACAACACTTAATTTTAGGTGATTGATTATCTCTGCTTAGTTTAAACTCAAGCTTGAGTCAGCCAGAAGACTTTATTACCCTTCATTCCTGTGAGGGTGGTCCAGCCAGGTCAAAGTCGAGGTCAATAATAGGGCAGGAAGGTACTGGCTTTGCCAATAATCAGGACTACTCTTCACCAGAACAAAGAACTTTACTCCTCAGAGATGCTGTTTGCACAAACATGTAGTCATCACGAATAGGGCTACATTCAACTCAAATAGAATATTGGATCAAATAAAAATCTTTTCATTATCCAGGATTTGTTTATATCTTAATCTAAGAAGTAAACTGTTAAAAATGATCAACTTATTAGATGCTTCAAAAACATTAAAATTACAGGAATTGATTTATCAGTTAAAATATTCTGATATTAAAATTAAGGATACAATTTTAAAAAGTAACTTTAAATAGAAAACTTTTTATCATAAGTAATAGATTCCAATTTAAAATTTATATGCTAGTATCATACTGTGAAACACATAAATAGGTTTATAGTTTGCCACAAAATGGAATTTTATATTTACAGTTAAAATGCAAATTGAAATATCTATTTTATTTTAAGAGTAACATTTTAAGTAGAAATAACTTTTACTAATTGTAGGGAATTTCAGATTTTACAACTGCAGTGAAATAAGATAACCCATTAGCACTAAACATATATAATTATTATATGTAATTTTAATGGAAAATTATGATAAGAGAAAGATTGATTTTAATAGCAACTTTAAAAATCAGACACTAAAATATGTATAGCAAGCTATCAAAAAAGTAAGTTTAACTCTTAAGTATACTTAATTAGAGACTTTCATATGAATTAGCTCATTAAATTATAAAAAGCAAATGCTTTAGTATGTTTTTGAGCTGGAAATCATATTTTAAATAAAGCCCGAGTTAAATAGAATTGGATAAAATTGAGAAAAATAATAAATCAATAGAGAAACATATATTATTAGGGTTTATTGGATAACCAAATAGACTTTTATTTAAACACCATCATTATCTCTTATTCAAGTATAGCCTTGGATAAATCATTTAATCTCTCTAAACATTCCCCACAAGGTGGCGAGTTGGAGTGCACATGTTTAGGCAATAGTTTATATCACATAAGCTTGTTGTAAAGAATCAAATTATTTAATATATATGAAAATGTATGACATAGTTGATCAATAGATATTAGGTTCTTTTTTCCATTAAAAGTACTCATAAGATGATTTTAAAAAGAGCCAAAGACTATCAGTCATAACAGTGATTTATTTCCATTTTTTATTATCTTATTTTTTTCTACAGTAGTTCATTTTCTAGGTAACATCTAATTGAGTGAACATAACTTAAATTTAGTGTCATTTGTCACTTGGAAAATTAATTGTAATAATTTAAATTGGCTCGTAGGTGATAGAAACTCCCTCCTGTTGCCATGATATGAGGTAGTGTGGCTGTGTTCATGTGGGTAGAATAGATGGCCCCAGGACTGTCTTCATATCTTAACATCTTAATAATCAGTACAAACTACTGAAAATGCAATTTAACAGCAGCATTCAGTACATATCACTGTGATGAACAGCATGGCATAACCATGTTCTAATTCTATTGAGAAATCTACAAAGAAGATTTTCAAAACTTGTCTTTGTTTTAAAGAAAAAGAAAATGTTACTTCCTCTCAGGGTTTTCCAAACTCCATTTGATATGTAACTTCATTAGGTATCAAAAGTTCCTTTACTTTTTTGCCTACTTTTGCATTTTTATACATCGAATTAAAGCACAGCTGTAATAATAATTTATAAAAACACTACAAGGCTGTAGAAAATAAGTGAGAGTCCTTTAACTTTCAATTCTACTTTCCTGGGATAAATGTGATAAAGTATCTATTTAATATGTATCCCTCAGAGTTTTAGGTGCACATAAAAAATATTCTTATGAATTTTAAACAAAATTAAGACTTTATATATGCATATGTATGTATACATATATATGGGTGTGTGTATGTATATATATGAGTGTACACACACTCATACGGGTACTTCAAAAGTTCATTAAAAAACAGAATTAAAGTATAATATGAATCTTTCCATGAACTTTAAAAAATTGCTTTGCATGTATGTGTGTCTGTATATATATATACACATACACATACGTATATGTATAGAAAAATATATACATAATGTATATACAAAATACATACATATATATTATATATATATATATACAAAATATACATATATAAAATGTACTCATATTTTGGCCAATTTAGTATAGACTAAGAGTCTGGGTTGAAATCCAGGGTTCCCCTTGTAATTTGGAGTAAGTTATTCAACCTCTGTGTCTCAGTTTACACAATGTGAAAATGGTATAGTAATGATAATTACCCTGGGATAATTACAATGTTTCTAACATATTATGCATGCTCAGTAATATTAGCTATTATTATTATTACTGTCTCATGTGAGCATATGAGCATATATTTTATAATTTTTAAGCTCTACAGTATTGAATAGATATACCATATGTATTTATTCAGCTTCCTATTAATAGGCTTTTGTACTATCTTCAATTTTTTTATTATTATAAACAAAGAAATAATGATGTAGGAAAGGCAAAATTGTACCTCTATCCTTTAAGAGATTTTTTCTGTCTGAGACTGATAATTGAGTTGACATATGACAGATCTGCAGTCTATTTACTTAGTTCTACATGGCATGGGAGCCTTCATAAGAGAATGAAGACCCAAAGACACAGTTGAGTTGAACATTTACACACTGAATTGGACAGAGAATAGTAAGTTGTGAAAAAGCATCTAAATTATGTGGGGAGGCTAGAAGATAAGAATTATTTTAAGAAGATCGGTCCAGAATTATCTTGGTCTCAACTTCCAGTTCTTGATGATAAGAATGTTGCTTTCCTTCTGGTAAAAGGAAGACATCTTTCACATGGAAATTTTATCTCCTGCTTTTAAGAAACAGAAGAAAGGTCAGAGTGATCTTTCACCTGCTGTTTTTTAAATGCCTTTAGCTCAAAATAATTCTTAAGCCAAAGTGACTTAAGGTGGTATGTTCTGAACTCCTTCAATCAACTGTCTTGAGGATAATTCTTTGTACGCTATAGTGAATGTGTCTGTAGGACAATTTCCTAGAACTGGAATTGCTAGATCAAACAATGTATACATTTATAATTTTAATAATACTATGAAATTGTCCTCCCAATATGTACTTTTAGAATATTGTGAACTCTATAAAAGAATATAAAAATGTATTTCCCCACACTATCTACAACACTAGCTATCATCAATAATTTTAATCCTTTCAGTTTATTAAATGGAATAAAGGATAATTAATCCAATATCTCTTATTTTATTCATTATGTCAAATATCTGTTCATGAATGCAATAGCCATATGCCCTATTTTTTTCCTAATTTTTAATTCTTCTAACCCTTTCAAATCCTTTGCCTTTCATTTCTTTCGTTTTCATCTTTGTGTTCTTATTCATTTGTCAGAGCTCTTCATATATTAAGAATATTTATCATCCTTTATGTCAGAAAATATGAACAATCTTGGCAGTATTCCTAGTCATTGCTTTCCTCTAACAGTCTTTCATAATTACAGATAAATATGAGACCCAAAACATAAATATTTTCTATATGCATATATGATTAAATGCAATTGTGTGATTGCTTGTTATACATTTTCTTCCTTAGAACTAATCCAGTGTTTATTTGGTCATTTTTATAAAAACTCAAGCTGCTCTAATTGCTTTTATAAAAATGCAAACTCTCCTGTAGGTTATGGAAGATCCAAAGATTCCCAATGCTCTAATTTACATAGTTAACACTTCTTCTTAGGCTATTTAAATTTCTTTACTTGTGCTCCATAAAGGAATAATTTATTTTATATTTTAAGGACTTTATTTGTTTTTTCTTCTTTAAAAGAAAATTTTCATGCTGTAGTCAGTGATCTTTTTAAACCACAAATATAATTGTAATTAAAATCTTTTCATAGCTCCCATCTGCAAATATTTAAGATAGGTTATAGCAGTACTACTCAGAGAGCTATATGAGGGAGAGGGGCATCAACGTTGTCTGGGACCTAACCAGAAATGCCATTTTTAGAGCCCCAGAACAGACTGACTGAATCAGAATTGATACTAAGTTTCAGGAGCACTGAACAGGATCCTGAATGACCTGAATGCCTACTTTTTCTTCCTGGCTTTGTTTTGTCCTGTTTTCTTATTGATCACTGTGCCCCAACCTCACTGACTTTCATAAAACTAAATATTACCTTCTATTTCAAGTTTTTAACACTTTTCTTTTTGCTTGGAATATTTTTTTCCTCCTTTTGTTAAATTTTACTTATCATATAGATTACAACTTAAAGGCTACTTCCTCATGTAAGTCTTCCTCCACCATCAAACCATGCCCTTCTTTATTCTTTGTTCTAATATTTCTGTGTACTTTTATTGGTACATGCTTTCTTAAATCTAACACTTGACGCCCTGCTAATTGCTAGTCATAAGAGACTGTGCCTATTTTGGTTCTCAGATTCTATCAAAGTGCTTGACACATACTGAGCCTTGAACATATATTGCCTGATAGGATGAATGAATACATAAATGAATAAATAAATTCTCCCCAAACTGTTTACTCACTAATTTAGGAATCAAATCTAAGCCTAAAATCTAAGCCTCCCTTGGCTTTCTCCTTTTCCTCGGGAAGTTGGGTGCCTCTTTTTCTGTGCCCCTTTGGTATTGCCTGTTCTGATATTTTCTTTTGCATCTTATTTTCACCAGTTGTTTAACCCCCTTGCTTTTCCATTTGTCCTTTAGTATAGAGTCAGCTCTTTCCTTCCCCTCTCCTCCATCTCCTTTTATTTCATATGCCTTCCTTGATAACTGGAGCATAGCAGAGCCTCGATTAAAACCTTATGAATTGAATCCACATACTTACAGCCAACTGATACTTGACAAAGGCAAGAACATACGATGGGGAAAGGACAGCTTCTTCAATAAGTGGTGCTGGGAAAACTAATTTCCTGAATCCACATACTTACAGCCAACTGATACTTGACAAAGGCAAGAACATACGATGGGGAAAGAACAGCTTCTTCAATAAGTGGTGCTGGGAAAACTAATTTCCAATGTGTAGAAGAATGAAACTAAACCCTTACCTCTCGTCATATACCGAAATCAACTCAAAATAGATTACAATATAAGACCTGAAACTATAAAACTCCTAGAAGAAAACACAGAGGAAAAACTTCGGAATGTAAGACTGGGCAAAGAGTTTATGAATAAGACCCCAAAAGCACAGAAAACAAAAGAAAAAATAAACAAATGGGATTATATCAACTAAAAAGCTTCTGCACGGCAAAGGAAACAACCAACAGAATGAAAAGGCAACCTACAGAATGAGAGGATGAGACAACCTACAGAATATTTGCAAACTATACATTCAACAGGGGATTAGTATCCAGACTATACAAGAAACTCAAACAACTTAGTGAAAAAACAAATAATCTGATTAAAATATGGGCAAATGAGCTGAATTTAATAAAACAAATTTTAAACCAGTCTTTGCCATAAGCTTGTTCTGAAACCCAGGACCAGACAGTTAACCTCTCTGCATTTGAGTTTACTCACTTACAAAGTGGATGGGATAAAGGGAACTTTTTTTTTTTTTTTCCTTTTTGTCTTTTTTCGTGACCGGCAACGGATCGCAACCCTCAGTGTCGCGCCCGCACCGGACCGGGACCGGCAACGGGATCGCAACCCTCGGTGTTGCACGCGTACCTCACTCAGCAAGTGAGCGGCCGGCCTGTACATGGGATCCGAACCCTCGGCGGGAGCGCCGCCGTGCTCCCAAGCGGCGCACTGTAGCAGTGCGCCACCGGGCCAGCCCCTAAAGGGAACTTTTTGAAGGAAGATATTCTACATTTCAGTTGTGGTGGTGGTTACCCAATGGTGCAAGATGAACAAAACTCACTTAAAATGGATAAAGATTATTTATGTAAATTATAACTCAATGAAATTAGAGGAAAAATGAAGGCATAAGACTAAATCACCAAACAGTGGTCCAATAGATATTTTTTTGGCTGAGCTTAAAGTGGGATTTTATTTTTCTAATTTATTTTAAATGCATCGGAACACCTTTAAGTCCAGTACTCACTTTCATTTCCCACAGACCAATCTCTATAACTACCTTACACCAGATTGGAGTCTCTAATTTTTATACAACTCCCAGACTCAACGCTCTTTTTTTCCAGTCTCCTTTGGAACTAAATTTTTATGATTATGACTCCACAAATAATTGATCACAATCAAGGGTCATTGCCAAATATGATATCCACCTGAGGATGAGGTAAATCCTCAATTTTCTAATTAAGAGATTTCACTAAGGATGTATGCCCCTCCCTCTACCCCAAGGATTTGTTTGTGTTTAGTCACTGTGGTCCAAGTCCAGCTTTGAATAAATTTATTTAAAATATAGTTGTAAATTCACACAATTTTTTATGCATTGTAAAAAGATCATCAAAGTATTTTTTCTGTGATGATTAAAGTATAATATCTCATCAAGACAAGAATATTATCATGTACATTCATTCTTAACACAGTCTAATGTCTGTTTTCAGTTCTTATTCGTCTTTTAGTATTAATGTAAGAAGTTGTTTCACACTAATGTGCTATTAGAGAGGTGTAATTATTTAGAACTCAAGAAACACCTGTCTGGCTTTGCAGGTGGGTTATTTTTAATTTTATTATGCCAGGAAATTGTTTTTCTTTCCCATGAGTTTGTCCTCTTATCACTTACCCATCTCACACTTCCAAATCCATCCTGACTCTAATAGGCTTAGATGATTAATCGTCATAGAAGCTGGCATGTAAAACTCAGAGCAACAAAGAAAAAAGGAAACAAAGGATCTCAGTACCACACCTCCACCTTTAATAAACACAAGAGAAGGATGCCTCATATTTTAAATTACAAAAAAAGGAATTGTGTTGTAAAATTATAACAGGATATTTGTAGAAGGATACTTATAAAAGGATACCCTTATTTACTTATTTTCTTTGGAAAATCTTCTATACCCCCACCCCACACACAATCTGAGAGTACATGGATAAGAACGAACTGCATGTATTATATATTTTAAAAAATTAATCAGTCTTGTTTTCTTTCACAGAAGAGCCAAAGAGTAAATTCTGTGATTTATAATATAAACCATTCATTTCATATTAAAAAATAGATTTTTTTCAGTATAAACTGAATTTATACTATAAAACATTATGAAACATTTTCCTGTTAAAATGTTGGTATAAAACAAAGACAAGAGAAGCATCTCCTGCCTGCCTGTAAGATATTAAAGAGGTTATTATTCTTGTCTAGTCAATAACAGGTAATTTCACTTCTGAGCATTAGGTTACTTAGCTGGCAGAAGGAGAATACTGATCCCATGAACTCAATGAGTATGTTATTAACTTCTTACTGTCTGTTGTTTTAGGATGGGATGGATGCTGAGGCCTTAAAAGTGATTCCTGAAGTTAACTGCATGCCAGAATCTGGAAAGTTATGGAGGATGCAAATTCCTGGGTTCTCTCCAGACTCACAGAATCAGTATTACAATGGAATAATATTTTTTAACAAGTCCAGCAAGTGATAATGATGTACCTTTACCTCAGACTGGAACTTACAAACCATGTGAATTTTTATATACTAAAGAAATTTAAAGGCCTGATCTCAACCCTCAAATGTTGGGATTGTGGAGGAAAGAAAAATGTGTACAAAAACAGAAAAGGGTAAGGAGTCAAAATTGCAATTGTTTAGATATAGGTCATGAAGACATTTTATAACAGTTGTTTATAAATGAGTGTAGTCAATTTACTTAGCTGTTTTGCATTCAGTGACAATAATCTGTAAATGTTGTGAACATAAATAAGACAATAATCTTATTACTACCTAATCAATCTCTGCTCCTCAAAGATTCACAAATTTGCCAGCTTTTTTTTTTTTTCAAGGTTTCATAAAAAGAAGGAAAGGTGGGGGGGTGGGGGGAAGACATGGCAGAGAAACAGTTTTGAATACATAGGAAAAAACACAGTGGAGAATAGCCAAATACTAAAAGAATAGCACATTTTTCACCAATAAGCATATAGCATTTGAATCAATTGACAGCAAAGAAAACAGAGCCAAGCCAGTGGTGAGTGAGTGTGTGCACGTATGAGAGAGAGGTGAGTGCAAATACTAAAAGAATAGCACATTTTTCACCAATAAGCATATAGCATTTGAATCAATTGACAACAAAGAAAACAGAGCCAAGCCAGTGGTGAGTGAGTGTGTGCACGTATGAGAGAGAGGTGAGTGCATGGGGTGTGTGTCTGTGCGTGTTCAGTGAGTGTGCAAGTGAACCAAGAAATGAGAGAACCAGAGAAGAGAGAAGACATGAGAAAATTAAGTGTGGAAAAAAGACAGGAGAGAGGATGGTAAGATGCTAAGAGCCACAGCACTGTGAAAATTCATCAAAAAAGAGGAGTTAAAGTGAGAAAAAAAATCCAGAGAGCAAGGGAAACCTAAGAGAGAGAGATGTACTGTTTCTCTCTGCTAACGGTGGTGGCGCCTGTGATCAGCCCCCTACATCCCCCTGCCCTTGACTTTATTCCTATCAAACTGTCTTCTTTAGAGCATGTTTAACGTAGGCCTAGCCCTGAATTTATTTTGTCAATGAAAACTTTTCTTCAATTTCTATGAATGGTACCCCAGAGCTGTACCTTATGGATCATGAAAATATACAGTCTTGTTAATTAACTTATTCGATAAATATTTATTGAGCACTTACTAGGTGCCAGGAGCTCTGGGAAGTACTAGGGTAAGCTGTAGAGAAGAAAGAACCAGTTCCTATTCTCCTGTGAAGGTAAGCCCACCAGTACATATTAGTAATCTGGAAGACACGTCAAGCAGTTCACGTTCCTGAACTTCCGTCTGGTTGTGGTATTTTTTTCACAGTCTTAAACAATATTCCATATTTTTCCAGCTGTGATTCAGGGAAATATACTCCTTTACTACACAGATACTATTTTCTAGTAGAAATTACACGGTAAAATCATAAAATGTATATGTGAGCATTGATAGAAAAATATGGAAGATTATCTTCAACTTAAAGAGAGAAGCGTGAAAAAAATGACTCAATAAAGTATTTGTCTGTCTTGTGTGATAGAAAGGCTCCAAGTGGGAAGTTCCCACAAATTTCATCATTTGCTTATGAGGAGCAAATTCATATAATGCTGCTACTCATTTTGAAGCACGTCTATAACTACTTGCCTATGATAATGAAAGCTCTTAAGTATTGGGTCCTAATAAATGCCTAATATACTACTAAACGTGCTTCATTCTTTAACTCAATTCTCTTAGCAGCATAGCTATTATGATGTCCATTTTAAAGATCTGGAAACTGAGGTTTGATGATGCATTAATTTTCCCAAGTCAGGTAGCTAGGAGGTAATAGAACCAAAAAGTAAGGTCTGACTTCATAGCCTGTGCTCATTCCAGTACATAAAACTCTCTGAACAAGATGTGTCAAAAAAGTTAAGGTGTTTACTCAGATAATGAAGAAACCTTCATTATCTTTTTTTTGTTGTTGCTATTTTTATTTTATTTTATTTTTATTTTGTTATTTTTGTTTGCTGTTTCATTTGGACATGACATTATAAAGCTACATACAGCTAGTGATCATAGTTAACAAACTGTCTGTAAAATTGTTTAACTTTCACAGAGAACTAATTTCTGTGTAAATCTGTCATTTAAAATAGTTTACTAAGTTACTAAAACAAATTTGAGGTTAAGGATAACACTTGCCTACTTCCAGCCTTGCTGATGATGGCAAATCAAGTAATTCTAGGTTTAAGCAAAATCAGAACATAGCTACTATTGTTTATTATTATTATCATTGTTGTTGTTTAGTATGTGCTAATACCCATTGTCTCACATAAATTGAAACTTCGATTAGAAAATCTCAAGACCAAAAGCTTTCAAATATCTCACACATTTAGCTATTATTTTTAAATATAAAGGTAAAATATACACCTTTTTCTTTTTCAGTTGACAAATACTATCATCTTTTTGAATCTTAAACTACAGATCATCTCTGATCTTTTATTCTGGAAAAACTTTCCCCTTGCTGAGCAACTGTAGATCTTAGCCTGAAGAAACAAGATTAAATTGCAAATACTTTTTACTCTCTTATGTCAATTGCAATAGTTATCTTGCTGAATCAACTCAAAGACAAAGTTATTAATCAAAACAGGAAATGTTATTACAGAAGAAGTTTTATGGGACAGTTGATCTGTAATGAAGATCATCTGGTGTACCTTCAGCCTTTGAGGTACAAAGATAAAATTTTTAATGGTGTTAATGTTGCAGTCTCTGCTTTGAAACAGACATCCAGCAAGCATATAAGACTTGTGTTACAAAAGTTAATTTTTATCCAAGCCTTTAGAAATATATGCCACCCATAATTGAGAAGTCTCTATAGTAATGCCAGTAGTCTTCTTAGATTTGTTAATATCATTCTTTAGTTGAGTTTCTTCAAAACTGTTCTAAGTAATACAGCAAAACTTACAAACTGCATTTTTATATTTCAAAGTCAATACAAAATTTGGTTAATATTACATGTTTAGCATTTTTTTCCTGTTTTTAAAAAAATGGATTTAAGAATGTGCCTTTGATCCTAGTTTTCCTATACTGATTTAAATAACCCTAGGTTTTAGCAATGCAATTTAATTTAATAAATGCTGGGTCTCTATGTTAGAAGACACAAATTCTCTCTTTTCTGTATTCACTTTGAAAAGAGAGATTTAAGTAATTAGTGGTAATAGGCACAAAATATATATCAGAATTTGAATTAAGCTTCCTAAAGAAATGTTACTAAAATAAAGGCTTTAAGTAACACAGCTTCAAATTTCTTTCCTTAGCTATTTAGTTGTATAATATCTATCTAAAATAATCTATGCAGGGAGAACACCTACATTGCATTCAGGTAATTTGTAGTAGCACAGTCAAATTGTCAAGTGGGGAGGAGAGACCAACCTAAAATGTGATGGTCAGGAAAGGCCTCCTGAAGAGGAGGCACGTGAGTAACACCTGAGTGAAGGTGAAAGAGCAAACCATAGTAGGTTAGAAGTAAATTCTAATACAGTCAATTGTTTCAATAATTTTTAATTTAATGTTTCATGTAGAGAAGATTGCAAAAAGTAAAACAGGAAAGGCCTCCTGAAGAGGAGGCACGTGAGTAACACCTGAGTGAAGGTGAAAGAGCAAACGATAGTAGGTTAGAAGTAAATTCTAATACAGTCAATTGTTTCAATAATTTTTAATTTAATGTTTCATGTAGAGAAGATTGCAAAAAGTAAAACTCATGCTTTTCTATCTTTAAAGAGACTGCATATTTTCATAATTTCTTTTTCTTTTTTTACAAATATTTTTACACATATACTTTCTATGTAAACACATTTTAGTAGTAATTGACACACATATATATATAAAATGTTTACTAAATATTAAATTAATACAATTCCATTTCTAAAATGAATAGAAATGATTAAAATATCTATTTTCAAATAGTTTGGTGGAAAAATTTCTCACATTGACTTTCACTCTTATTTATTCTCTTTGAAATATTTAAAATATAGTACAGCATGAATGAATATAATACTGTTAATATATATGCAGGAAAAATGGGGATAAAATAAAATCTTTTTTAAGCCATGAAGGCTATGTAATCATTTAGATCTGAAACAGCATGTAAACATTTGTGTATTTGTTCAACCTCAGAAATCTAGGCTTATGTGTCTAATGATTTAAGACTTCTTTTTAACCTCTGACTCCTAATAGCATCTGCAAGTCCTCTGTAAAGCAAGAATCTACTATAAAATAGGATTACATTGGGCTTTCAAACAACAAACGAAAGAAACAAGTGAGTGAGTAGTAAAAGGCAAGGAAGATCAAATACTCTATTTTTCATTTTAAATTTTAGTCTCTATTTCAACATTTTTGGGGGGCTACTTGGCAGTTCCAAAAGTCTGGAAAGTTTGTCCATCTTTGAATAAAAACCAAAATGAATAACTTGAATATTTTATATTTTTGAAGAGGCCATTTTTCATTGCATTCTCAAAGAAAAATCTGACTTTCTAAGATTTGAAACAATTGGTGAAAACAGAAACACAGAAAGTCAAAACTATTATATTGCTGCTTGTTTATGTTGTTTAGTTTTGGCTTGATCTGTTTCATAAAGGCATGGTTAGATGGAACGACAGCCTGGCAACTACAGTCCATGTGTTCACATTTCCTTTTTCTCTCGTGTGGGAGCAGGATGGAGTGAGCATTTCCTCCAAACAAATCCCACACATGGATTAGAAAATAGACTAAAACAATGTCCAATGAAGTGTGGTAAGCCAACATATTAAATATTTAAATTACCTTACTAGAACATTAGTTTAAATTTCTTATAACTAATATTTCAGTATAATCTTATAAATTATAAGCTTCATACCAAAGACTTTAACAAGGATTCTCAATCTGTACTAGAGGGACTTTTGCCACAGGATGTCTATGAAAGCACTGAATTTTCTAAATAAGAGTGTACTTTAGAATGTTAGTGGAAAGATTCATATTATCTTTTAATACTATTTTCCATGAACTTTGTGAAGTACCCTCATACACAAACCTAAAGAAATCAAGTAATGCATTTCTGGGTTACTACAAACTTTCTAAAAGCACAAAAGCCAATATACATGGGAAAGGCCATAAAGGGGGAACAGCCCTATGTTTAATTTAGCTCCCAGTAGCTTCATGGATATTTTTTGTTTCGTTCTTCCTGGCAACACAGTAAGGTAAGAGTAAATTTCCTTTCTTTCTTTTTTTATGCTTTAAAATTAATTTATTTAACAACTATAGCTACAATATAAATGATAATAAAATTTCAAATATACAGTATATTACATAGTACACACCATCCCTTCCAAAGGGATGCTTGAGAGCCACACAAATGTACAATTAAATAGGAACAGATTTTTTTTTTCCAACATTTTTCTGCTGCTGGTGAGAGGTCCTTTCTACCTACCTTCACAATGCATCTGTGTATCCCCTGCTCCCAAAAGCAAATGTTGTTTTAATTTAATTTTATTAATGTTATTTTTTACATTCTATGATGATGTTGCAGAGCAGTTGGGAGGGATGGGGAGAGGGGAAAGGGGAAGGAAATGGGACGGAAGAAGGAGGAAGAAGGATGGGGCGGGGTTGAGATCTGTGGCTCTCCCTCCTATTTCCTTTCTACAGATGAGAAAACTGCCTCTTCAGAAAAGTTAATAACTTGCTCTATTAGTTTACTAGGACGGTTATAACAAAGTATCAGAAATTGAGTGGATTAAACAACAGAAATTTATTGTCTCACAGTTATGGATGCTAAAAGTCCCATATCAACATATCTTAGTTCATGCTGCCATAAAAAAAAAAATACTAAACTAGGAGGCTTAAAAACAACAAAAATTTATTTCTCACAGTTCTGGGTGCTAGAAGTGTGAGGTCAGGGTGCCAGTATAGTCAGGTTCTGGTGAGATCCTGCTTCCAGGTTGCAGACTGCTGACTTCTTGTGTCCTCACATGATAAATAGTGAGCTAGCTAGCTCTCTGTTCTCTTTTTATAAGGGCACTAATCCCATTCATGAAGCCTTCACCTTCATACCTAATAAACTCCCCAAAACCCCACCTCCAAGTACCATCACATTTAGTGATTAGATTTCAACATATGAATTTTGGGGGGACATAAGAATTCAGCCATAACATAAGTCATCTGCAGGGTTGGCTCAGAGGGCTATGAAGAAGGATCTGTTCCAGACCTCTCTCCTTGGCTTATAGATGGCCATCTCTCACCTGTATCTTCACATCACTTTCTCTCTGTTCATGTCCATGTCCATATGTCCTCTTATAAGGACACAAGTTATATTGGATACCCAAATGACCTTATTTTAACTTGACTACCTCTGTAAATTCCCTGTCTCCAAAGAAGGCCACATTATGAGGAAATGGGAAATAGAATTTTGTTACACTTCTTTTCCCTGTGTAACGGAGATGAAAAAAAGAATTACATGATTACTCAAGCACTATGTATGCATTGAGGCCTGGACAGACTGCACTTCAGCAATTTCCCCATTAGGAGGAGAAATACTGAATGTGTCAGCCCGATTTTAAGTTAGCCTCTCCCTTTTATTGTAAAGACAAGGAAGTTTCACAAGAAAATTCAGTTGATTTTATCATTACAAAGAACACAAGGACTAGTAGCATCAGTGAAATAACAGTGACATTCCATAATGCAATTTGCAAAAGTTTAAGTCGATCCACCAACAAAAGCTTGTTATTAGCAAATACTGTCTTTTCCTATAGCAGTTTCCTCAGTATTTTTACATAACAATAAAGCAACTTTCTTACATATCAATCAGTAGGTTAACCTGCTCCAATGACGTCTGTCCTTGAGCCAACAATTTTGCTATGTTACAATTCTTTATCTACAACAGAGACTTTAGCCTGGGGAAAGTTTCCTGTTTGGGGCAAGCTTAATATTTCTATATGTAATTTTAAAAGTTAGGTTATACCTGAACCTACAGGGCTTTGGAAACTAGGCCCTGTGAAATATATTTGCTTTATAAATGTTAATATACTTCACAGAATTTCAACTAATGAATTGGGCAAAGTGGGCACAATTCAGCCCCATAGCACTTGACAAAGTTGCCTTAGTAAATGTGTAAAGAAGCCAGGAATTCAAATACATGTATGCCTAATCCAAAGCCTATGGTATTTACACAATAAGGCTGTCTTCTTATGTAAAGTATGATTCATTCTGTAGATAGTTTTGCAGCAAAGAAATGGACCTACTTTCTCATATCACATAATCATATAGGGAAGAGGTTGCTAAGGGTAAGCTGTCATTTATCAGTTCTAGAGCCAAAGAACTGACTTCCCTGCAGAGGAAGGCAGTTGCAAAGTGTCTAGTAATATGTCTTAAGGGGACTGCAATGCCATTTTCTTCTGCAGGTCAATGCAAATGCTAATTTCACTTGTATGGACTTTTCTAATTCCTTTATTATAACTAATGAATATTTTTAAATGTTTTCTTCAACTGGATAGCATGATTAAATTTTTCCCATGTTGACTGCACCAACAAATTATAAGCTCTTTGAGGGCTTGTGTTCTAACAAAATGAAAGGAAAATGAAAACCCAAGAGAGAAATTTAAAAAATGAATCTAAGGAAGGGTACATTAAAACTGCTCTGGAATATGACTACCCACCTACAGGGATGGATAAGATTTAAAAATACTGATAACCCAACTGAAACTGTCATACATTGATGGTGGGAATGAGAAATTTTACAGCCACTCTGGAAAAGTTACGTTGTTTCTTATAAAGTTAAACATATACTTAACATTTGATGCAGAACTGCAACTCCTGGGTATTTGCCATAGAAAAAAAGAAAACTTATGTCATGCAAAAATATGTTCACAATGCTCATAGCAGTTTTATCTGGAATATTCAAAAAACTGGAAACAACCCAAATGTTCTTCAGTGGGTGAGTGGATAAATAAACTGTGATACTTTCATACAATAGAATAAAACTCAACATCACAAAGAATGAACTACTGATTGTTGGGAAGATAGAATAGTTTGGTCAGGGCCCTCGCCTTGGGTCCTCTAGTGGAGCCAAGATGGAGGGACTGCCACCAGAAGCCCAGAACCATGGGGCTGCTGACAATGTGCAGTGCCAGCCTAGAAAAGCCACAGGCACCAGGCAGTTCAATGGTCTGCACTTGGCGGAGCTGTAAGAGCAAGATTGCCCAATGCTTTAGGGGTCCAGGTGCCCCAGTGTGCTTAACGTTTGCCCTGTTTGTGTTTTGGATTTATTTGGGGATTGTTTTTCCTTTCTTTTCCTCCCTTCTGGAATGGGAATGTGTACCCAATGTCTGTCCCACTGTATCTTGGAAGTAGATAAACTTGTTTTTGACTCTTTACAGGTTCATGGCTGGAAGGACTTTTGCCTTTGGTCTCAAGGAGACTTTGGACTTTGGACTTTTAAGTTGGTGCTGAAACAAGCTAAAGACTTGGGACTGGGATGGAATGTGTAATATGTAAATGTAAGAGTCATTTATCCTTGCTAAGGGAACATCATGGAAGATTCTGAACACGTAGATTGTATGGCAAGGATTCTGAAGGGGTGGATTGTTGGGAAAATAGAACAGTTTGGTCAGGGCCCTCACCTAGGTCTCGTTGGGTGTGGTTTAGCACATCCATTGTAAGCAAATTGTGTGTGTGTGTGTGTGTGTGTGTGTGGAGTTAGTGCACATGCATACCAATGTATCTTTTTAGTTTTGTTGCTATTCTTGTGTTCTAGAGAGAGAGAGAGAGAGAGAGAGAGAGAGAGGAATTTTGGTGAAGCAAGCATGCAGGTGTCTGCCTCAGGCATCCACCTGACACTGCCATGCTTTCTAACCTATGGTTTCCAAGGACCTTTTTGGCCAGTTACCTAGCTCATAGACCTGCTTGTAAGGGGTCTGGTGACCCAGCCTGGTGTATGAAGGGTTTGTGATCCAGTCTGTGAATGGACTTGAGGGGCCTGTGGACTCCAGATCCAGCCCTAACTCAATAATCAGCCCAGTTGGTGCAGGATTACCAGCAGGTAAAAGAGCCAGACAATGGGCGTGGTTTAATAGCTTTACAATTGGCATCACAAACAGAATTAAAAGCTAGACAATTGGCACTGTGAGCAGGATTCCAGACATTAGCCTTGGCTCCACAATTGGCATAGTTGGTAGGATGCCAGACAGTAGCCCGAGCTTTACACTAATACATGAAACAACTTGAAAATTCTGCGTAAAATAAGCCAGTCATAAAAGTTTATATACTGTATGAATCCATTTATATGATATACTTGAAAAGAAAAACTACATTGATAGAGAAAAGATCAATGATTTTCAGGCTTCATGGGTGGATGGATAGTGTGACTATAAAAAAACAGAATAAGGGAATTATTTGGGTGCTGAAATTGTTCTGTAATTGATTGTGGTGGTAGTATATGAATCTATATATGTGTTAAAACTCACAAAATCGTACACCAAAATAAAAAGCCAATTTTATTATAAGAAATTTTTTAAAAGAAAATTAAAATGTCTCACCCCTTTCAACATTTGGGTTTTAAAAAAATACTAATTAAATCTCATTTCCCCTGTCTTCATTATAAGCGTGAAGATTTCATATTTTCTACCATTGGAAGTTGCTTTTTTTTAATCCTAACACAGTAAATCTATACAAGTAAGTGATAGTAAAATGAATAGATATGATTAATTCTCCAAAAGATGCATTTTAACGTAAAAATGAATTCTCATTAAAATTTTATTTTGTGAATTATTTTCTTGGGCATTGGCAAGGATCTGAGAATGGTAAACTTTTTAGTTTTTGTGTGAAATATTTTGAGCTTAGACATGCAGATTAGATTGTCTCTAGATTGTCAGTAATTTTTCTTTAGTATCTATCATTGCTGATAGTAGACTGTATGAAGAGAAATCTAATTGTGCTTTCCTCTAGGCAAATCTGTCTTTTCATTGCTTGTAAGATTTTCTTAGTTTTTTTATTGAAACACAATTGCTTATACATATTTGTGGGGGTACAGAGTTGAATATCAGTACGTGTATACAATGAGTGATGACCAAATCAGGATAATTAGCATATTCATCATTACAAAACATAATCCTATTGTTTTTGATCTTGTAAAGATTCACAGTACTACATCTAGATTGCTTATTTGTTTGTTTTTTAATCTTTCCCAGAACTCTCTTTGATTCCCCAAATTAAAGACTCATCCTATTCTTTAATTCTGGAAAATTCTTAGCCTTTATTCTTTTAAATAGTTCCTCTTTCATATATTTTTTTTCTCTTGGAAATCATATTTTATGCCCACAACTAGTTTGGGGGGCACCAAATCCTTTTAAAGACTGCAAGCTTTCCCTATTCTTCTCTTCACTGGTGAGTGGACTTTTCTAGTTTCTGAGAATAAGAAGCATTTCAAGGCTTCAGAATTTATGTAGGAACCCAGATATA
>NW_007739199.1:0-3008 GCF_000696425.1 Galeopterus variegatus | reverse complement strand
TGTCAGGATCCCTAAGGAGAGCCCTAGTAACCATAGATATCAAGGACTGCTTTTTCTCCATTCCACTGCACCCGAATGATTGTGAAAAGTTTGCCTTTTCTATCCCTTCTGTAAACTTTCAGTGTCCCGATAGGCGGTTTGAGTGGGTGGTGCTTCCCCAAGGCATGGCTATTAGTCCCTCATTTTGCCAAATGTTTGTTTCTCAGTTGCTTAATCCTGTAAAACAGCTGCCATATGTAGTTCTTTATCTTTACATGGATGACATAATTCTTGGGGCACCAACACCCACGGACTTATCTCATGCACTCAGCCTAACTCTCTCCTGCTTGACTAAATGAGGGTTACAGGTGTCAGCCTATAAGGTCCAGACCATACCCCTGTTTAAAATTCTGGGCACACTTTTAACGTTAGAAAAGGCTAGCCCATTAAAGCCTCAGCTAACCATCTCAAATTCGTATACTCTCCCTCAATTACAAAAGCTTCTAGGCGAAATAAATTGGCTACGCTCATGGATTCCCCTTTCCACTTAGCCAGCTTGCTCCCCTGTTTGCCCTGTTGCATGCTTCTGACCCCAGCACCCCCTTCATGCTTCCACCTGAGTGCTGTCAGCTTTTAAAGTCAGTCCAAGATATCCTAAACAGCGCCCAGTTGAAACGATATNTTTCCTACACAATAAACTCCAAACCTTTTAGGATGTCATGTCTCCTTATTCTGTACAGTCATTAGAACCTAATACCTCAGAGCCCAGACCCTGGGCCATTATCTAGTCCAGTCTCAATGGGCTGCTGCAGTTTCATCCTACTCTTTGCCACTCTGGCTTCCATATTTCTCCTTTATTTTTAAGATCTATATATTTTTCATTCTTTTTATTTAGAACTTAACAATGTATAACTTTTATTGTATTTTATCCAGCACCTCTATGTACCTGTGTGTCTGTGTNTAACAATGTATAACTTTTATTGTATTTTATCCAGCACCTCTATGTACCTGTGTGTCTGTGTGTCTGTGTGTGTGTGTGTGTGTATAGTGAAAGTGCTTTGATGGTCCATCTATATCAGTTCATTCTGTGATGTTGATGAAAACCATCTTAGACATTTACTAAGGATTCATAATAGCCTTAGAAGAAAAGTAGACTGTAAATCCAACAGAGGATAGGATGGAATCTTATATTTTATTTTATTCCCCAACCCCACTACTGATATGTTGGGAAAATAGAATAGTTTGGTCAGGACACTTACCTCAGGTCCAGTTGGGTGTGGTTCAGCACATCCATTGTAAGCAAATTACGTGTGTGTGTGTGTGTGTGTGTGTGTGTGTGTGTGTGTGTGTGTGGAGTTAGTGCATGTGTGTACCAATGTGTCTTTTTAGTTTTGTTGCTATTCTTGTGTGTGTGTGAGAGAGAGAGAGGGGAGTTTTAGTGAATCAGGCATTCAGGTGTCTACCTGGGGTGTCCACCCAGTGCAGCCATGCTTTCCAACCTACAGCTTCCAAAGACCTTTTGGCCAGTTTCCTAGCTCATAGACCTGAGTGTAAGGGATCTGGTGACCCAGCCTGGAATGTGTGGGGTCTGGTGACCCAGCCCGCCATATGAAAGGTTTGTGACCCAGTCTGTGAACGGGCATGAGAGGTCTGTGGGCTCCAGACCCAGCCTTAGCTTGACAATCAGCCCACTTCGGTGCAGGATTACCAGCAGGTAAAAGAGCCCAACAACTGGTGTGGTCAAGTAGCTTTACAATTGGCATCACGAACAGGATCAAAAGCTAGACAATTGGTGCTGTGAGCAGGATTCCAGACATCAACCTTAGCCACCGCAGAGCACCACATTTTGCATAGTCTGTGACAGGATTCTGAGCAGGTACAGGAACTGAAAGCCCTTGGAAGGAGAAAATGTAGCTATCCTTGGGCATGTGGTGCCCGGTGGCCACCTCTCTGCTGACTAGAGCCTGGCTGCTGTTCACTATGCTGCAAACTTGTTGGGCCTTTAAAAAGCTAACACCACCTTAAAGTGACATTACAAGTAGATTAACGTGGCAGCCTAAGACGGCGCCAGGAGAAAGCAGGGTGGGAGTGTCTGCAGAAACCTTGCCTTAGCCCTTATTGGCTGCACTTGTGAACACTGCGTAATTGCAATAGCTAGGTATTGAGACAGGATGCATGCCCTTAACCCTTAAGCTGATTGGAGGATGTAAAAAACCTGCCTTTGCCATTTACCTATAAAAGCCAATGCTTGTGTGTTAGTAAACGGAACTGNTAACAATGTATAACTTTTATTGTATTTTATCCAGCACCTCTATGTACCTGTGTGTCTGTGTTTGTGTGTGTAAAGTGAAAGTGCTTTGATGGTCCATCTATATCAGTTCATTCTGTTATGTTGATGAAAACCATCTTAGACATTTACTAAGGATTCATAATAGCCTTAGAAGAAAAGTAGACTGTAAATCCAACAGAGGATAGGATGGAATCTTATATTTTATTTTATTCCCCAACCCCACTACTGATATGTTGGGAAAATAGAATAGTTTGGTCAGGACACTTACCTCAGGTCCAGTTGGGTGTGGTTCAGCACATCCATTGTAAGCAAATTATGTGTGTGTGTGTGGAGTTAGTGCATGTGTGTGCCAATGTGTCTTTTTAGTTTTGTTGCTATTCTTGTGTGTGTGAGAGAGAGAGAGAGAGGGAGAGAGAGGGGAGTTTTAGTGAAGCAGGCATGCAGGTGTCTACCTGGGGTGTCCACCCAGTGCAGCCATGCTTTCCAACCTACAGCTTCCAAAGACCTTTTGGCCAGTTTCCTAGCTCATAGACCTGAGTGTAAGGGATCTGGTGACCCAGCCTGGAATGTGTGGGGTCTGGTGACCCAGCCCGCCATATGAAAGGTTTGTGACCCAGTCTGTGAACGGGCATGAGAGGTCTGTGGGCTCCAGACCCAGCCTTAGCTTGACAATCAGCTCACTTCGGTGCAGGATTACCAGCAGGTAAAAGAGCCCAACAACTGGTGTGGTCAAGTAGCT
>NW_007739198.1:36559-38107 GCF_000696425.1 Galeopterus variegatus | reverse complement strand
TAGGTTTGGATTGTTCTTGTTTTTCTAGATCTTTAAGGTGAAGTGTTAGGTTGTTCACTTGACATCTTTCCCTTCTTCTGAAGTGAGCATTTAATGTGATAAATTAGCCCCTTAGTAATGCTGTAGCAGTATCCCACACGTTTGGGTATGATGTATCATTATTTTCATTATTTTCAATAAATTTTTTTATTTCCTCCTTGATTTCTTCTTGGACCCATATGTCATTAAGTAGAATGCTGTTTAATTTCCATGTGTTTGTATAGTTTCCAGAATTTTCTTCTTGGACCCATATGTCATTAAGTAGAATGCTGTTTAATTTCCATGTGTTTGTATAGTTTCCAGAATTTTGTTTGGTATTGATTTCTAATTTTAATCCATTGTTGTATGAGAAAATACATGGGATAATTCCAATTTTTTTGAATTTGTTGAGACTTGATTTGTGANTGCTGAAGAGGCAGTCTCTTCCCCAGTGTATAGGCTTGGTGCCTTTGTCAAAGATCAGATATCTGTAGGTGTGTGGGTTGATTTCTGGATTCTCTATTCTATGCCAGTGATCCATGTGTCTGTTTTTATGCCAGTACCATACTGTTTTGGTTATTATGGCTTTGTAGTATAGTTTAAAGTCAGGTGGTGTTATGCCTCCAGTTTTTTTTCTTTTTTTTTTGCTCAGTATTGCTTTGGCTATGTGTGGTCTTTTGTTATTCCATATAAATGTNCATTTATTGATTTGCATATGTTGAACCAACCTTGCATCCATGGAATGAATCCCACTTGATCGTGGTGAATAATTTTATATACGTATTGCTGTATTCTGTTTGCTAGTATTTTAGTGAGGAGTTTTGCATCTATATTCATCAAGGATATCGGCCTGTAGTTTTCTTTTTTGGTTGTATCTTTACCTGGTTTTGGTATCAGGATGATGTTTGCTTCATTGAACGAGTTTGGGAGATTTGCGTCTGTTTCAATCTTTTGGAATAGTATGTAAAGAATTGCTGTCAATTCCTCTTTGAATGTTTGGTAAAATTCTGCTGTGAATCCTTCTGGTTCTGGGCTTTTCTTTGTTGGGAGCCCTCTGATAACAGCTTCAATCTCCTTTATTGTTATTGGTCTGTTCAGATTTTCTACATCTTCATGGCTCAGTTTTGAGAGCTTGTGTGTGTCCAGAAATTTATCCATTTCTTCCAGATTTTCAAATTAGTTGGCGTAGGGTCGTTTATAGTAGTCTCGAATGATTCCTTGTATTTCAGATGAATCAGTTGTAATATCACCTTTTTCATTTCTAATTTTTGTTATTTGAATCTTCTCTCTTCTTTTTTTTGTTAGTCATGCTAATGGTTTGTCAATTTTATTTATCTTTTCAAAAACCAACTTTTTGATTCATTGATCTTTTGTATTGATTTTGTGGTTTCAATTTCATTAAGTTCTGCTCTGATCTTGATGATTTCTTTCCATCTGCTAACTTTAGGTTTTGATTGTTCTAGTTTTTCTAGTTCTTTAAGGCGCATTATTAGGTTGTTCAGTTGCCATTTTTCCATTCATCTGAGGTGA
>NW_007739198.1:34519-36105 GCF_000696425.1 Galeopterus variegatus | reverse complement strand
TTTTTTAATTTGTTGAGACTTGATTTGTGTCCTAATATGTGATCTATCCTGGAGAATGATCCATGTGCTGATGAGAAGAATGAATATTCTGAGGTTGTTGGATGGAATGTTCTGTAGATATCTGCCAAGTCCAATTGGTCTAGAGTATTATTAATATCTTGTGTTTCTCTATTGATTCTTTGCCTAGATGATCTGTCCAGTATTGACAGTGGGGTGTTCAGGTCCCCTGCTATTATGGTATTAGTGTCTATTTCCTTCTTTAGGTCTAATAGAGTTTGTTTTATAAATCTGGCTGCTCCAACATTGACTGCATATATATTATGGTTGTTATGTCTTCTTGATAGATCAATCCTTTACCATTACATAGTGTCCCTCATGAGCTTGATTGAGGGCTGGTTTTTAATAGGAAGGGAAAGATTTGTAGACTGAGGAAGGGTCCAGAACTGAGAAGGTACAAATGCGGGACAGTGCTATTGGTGAAGCAAGCTCCAGAGAAGATCTCCAAGTGTCCCACTGATGGAAGAAGCAGCCTGAGGCCCATGCCAGATGCAGCTGTCCCAGAATCGTTCTGCTCAAATGCCAGCCCTTTTTAAGGATGTTTCCTACTGGGCATGACCCAGCAGCCCAGCTGAGTCCAAGCTGACCAGAGAGAGAGGTGGCTCCCTGAAGAGGCCCAAGACCTGAGGCAACTACACAAGCAAGGCACTACTGGCCAACTGAGCAGTCACTGAGGTAGCCATGCCAAATTGGCAACCACAGCAACATCTTAGTCAGACAATAGTGTCAAACCTATGGACCATGAAACCCCCTGCCACAATGAATAAACATCAAGGAAAAGATACCAGAAATATGAAAAAAATCAAGAAAGTATACCACCAAAGGGTTATAACTCTCAAGCTCTAGATCCTATAGAACAAGAAGCCCTTGAAATATCTGACAAGGAATTTCGAGTGATAATTCTAAGGAAACTGAGTGAGATACGAGAAAACTCAGCTAGACAACATGATGAAATGAGGAAAAGTATACAGGACCTGAAAGAAGAAATGTACAAGGAAATCAATGCCCAGAAAAAAAATGTAACAGAGCTTGCCAAACTGAAGAATGCACTCAGTGAAATAAAAAACACAATGGAGAGTTTAACCAGCAGGCTTGCAGAAGTTGAAGAGAGAACTTGTGAACTTGAAGATGGGCTGCTTGAAATAACACAGGCAGACAAAAGAAAAAAAAAAGAAAGAAAGAAAGAAAAAAAAATCAAAGGCATTGAAGAAAATCCGAGAGAGATATCAGACAACCTTAAGTGCTCAAATATCTTAGTCATGGGTATTCCAGAAGGGGAGGAAAAAGGAGATTGCATTGAAAACATATTCAACAATATAGTGGCAGAAAACTTCCCAGGTATAGGAAAAATCACAGATCTTCAGATTCAGGAAGTTCAAAGATCCCCAAATGTATTCAACCCAAAAAGGTCTTCTTGAAGACATTTTATAGTCAAACTGGCAAAACTCAAAGACAAAGAGAGAATCTTAAAAGCTGCAAGAGAGAAGCGTCAAATCACCTATAAGGGAGCCCCAATCAGATTAACTTCA
>NW_007739198.1:30326-33610 GCF_000696425.1 Galeopterus variegatus | reverse complement strand
ATAACGGAGCGCCAATCAGGTTAACTTCAGACTTCTCAGCACAAACCCTAAAAACCAGAAAGGAATGGGATGATATATTCAAAATACTAAAAGACAAAGATTGCTAGCCAAGAATATGCTACCCAGCAAGGTTATCCTTCAGAAATGAAGGGCAAATAGTATATTCCTCAAACAAACAAAAACTGCAGGAGTTCACCACCACACGACCACCCTTACAAGAAATTCTCAAGGGAGTACTGGGATTGGACACTGAAAGATAATTACCATAGCCATAATAATCCAAGCAAAATCAAAACCCACCAGTATAATAAAAATGACAATCATGAAAAGAAAACAAACAAACAAAAACACTAGCTGCAACCTAAGGAACCCTTACTGTAAAAGGCTTAAATTCCCCAATCAAAAGACACAGACTGGCTTACTGGATTAAAAAGAAGGACCCAACTATATGCTGCCTTCAAGAGACCCACCTCACCCATAAAGACTCACATAGACTAAGAGTGAAAGGATGGAAAAAGATTTACCATGCAAACAGAAAAGAAAAACAAGCTGGAGTAGCTATTCTTATATCTGATAAAATAGACTTTAAACTAAAAACCATAAAAAGAGACAGTGAGGGACTACACAAGTGAAATTTAAAGCCACATTGAACATTTTGTGTGTATTTCCCAATACTATCTGTCCCAAATAGTATGCAGAAGCTGGAAAGAAGGGCAAAGGCATGGATGATGAGGAGATAGCTTGAGCCTCTCAAACACTGAGCTAATCCCAAATGCCAGCAGTTGCTTGTGGCCTCCATAGATGTTATAACACCACCATTTTCAGTTTTTTAATAATGACTGCAAAATTTACCAATTAACATGGTTTGAAAGAAAAGTTATCTTTAAAAATTAATTCCACTGACTGTGTCAGTATATTAAAATCTGCCATCACCTTAGTTATGGTAACATTTAGTGATCGTAATTTAGCTGTGCCTCTATTTCTTCTTTGTATCTCTCTAATTTCCTTTATATTGCATCTAAAATATTTATCTGATCTCTTAGTACTTGACTCATCTTTTGTCACTGGTACTACATTACTCAGGATCTCAAAGATCAGAATGGGATGATGCCCATCGGGCAGCAAGGCACAGGCAGGCTCTGATGACTGGTACGCTTGTTTGAGCTTTACCATTGCAAATGATCAGCAAGAAACCAAAAGGCAGCTGGTGTTCAACTGAGAAAAGCTAGAACTAAATCAGAGCATGATCACCACACACCACCAAAATAAGTGTCTCTCTAGTCTTTCAGAAGTTTGATTTCCATGAGAAATTTTAGGCTTTCAAGAGATTTGAAGATGCAAGAAAAACTTTTCAGAAATAGCAGCTAAAAGACTATAATCCCTTTGGACACGGGCTTGGGTTTCATTTACGATCTTTTATAACTTATTTCTTTGCTGGCTGTTTCCTCTCCAGGTTATTCCATGTAAGTTGTCATCACAGCTACTGATTGATTTACCTGACTTAAATTTTTAAAATGTATTTGCTATATGTGCAGAAATTTATAGCTGTTCACCAAAATCTATTTTCCTTTTCTTCTTGGTCTCAATTTGAGTGTGACATCTCTTTTCTGCTATGAATCTGTCTGACATAGATACTGAAAAGAGGATATTGGTGGGCCATTGACATTGGCATAGAAACACAGAAATCAAAAACCATGGGGAGTTAAGTGAAGAGACATTTGCCCTTTTTCTCTGGTCCTCTCTCAATCTCCCAATCAGAATAGTCAAGACTTGAGAAGAGACAGGGAGTATGTCTAACCCCAAGACAGATCCCCATCATGAAAGAGAGAGAGAGAGAGAGAATTAAGAGATCAGAAGATATCACGCACAAATGTAAGTATAAACTTTAAAAACAGCAGAAAAATAAAGTACAGTAAATAATCAATAGTGTTGGAAGAATGAGCAAATATAAAATGAATTTGTAAGGGATAGGAAAATTGAAGGGAAAGTTTCAAGCAGTATCAGGGAAGCAAATTGACTAAGGTGCCTTTGTTAGTCCCTACTTCACAGATGTAGTCACTGAGGTTGTTCAAGCATATTTCATGGTTTACCTGCAGACATAAGGAACCCAAGGGCATAAGCGGCCCCAGATTTTTACTCGACTCTCTTGAGTCACGTGGTTCTAAGGATGGAGACTTTTACATTTAATTTCCCTTAAAGAAAAAATTTGGTCAGTGACAAAACCACAAACAAGGCGGGTATATTTTCTGTAGAAGGAGAAAAAGTTACAAAAAAGGCTTTCTGAACATAGAAGAAAAAGCCAGCCCTCTGTGTTTAAAAGCCCACACAAATGCTTGTCATTCAACTAACCTTAAAGACTTATTTGTATGTGATATTTTATAAATGTATACTGGAAGAACACAAATCTAGCCTTTATATTTAATAATAGGTGTAACTCAGAATTAGGTGTTACATTCTAGTATCACAGAACTTGCTCTCTAGCTAATATCCATAGCTCAAGATATATTTAATAATCAAAAATGAAGATGGTATTTTTGATTAAATATATATATATATGCAACATATGTAATATATTGTAATAATACATATAATAATATGAAAACCAGGACATTTTAGACCCTTTGTATTTAATAATCAAAAATGAAGATGGTATTTTTGATTAAATATATATATATATGCAATATATGTAATATATTGTAATAATACATATAATAATATGAAAACCAGGACATTTTAGACCCTTTCCTTCCCATCCCCAGGTATTAATTAATTAGGTTAATTATTTTTTAAAGCTTATAAAGATCATCAACAAGCAGGCAAACTTGAATTCTACTGTTAAGTATATTCATCTTCAAAATTATATTAACATTTGAATGCATTTTTTAAAATGTAGCAGCCATTATTGCTTTCTGATTATTACATGAATCACATCCTATCACACTGTGAAGTAGGATGTGCTGGAATTAAAGATGTGTCTGAGATCATCTGAAAACACTTTTGGCCAAAATTCATTCATCATCTATTAAGATGTCTCTGGTTCACTTTATAAAAGAAATATTTCTTTTTTAGTATTTCTCAACATTGGTGGTGGCTGTTGATGTTGGGTTACTATAGCGGCAGTCTACATATGCATGTTTGTGCCTGTGAACCTGTACATATACTCAAATGTTTAGGAAAAGTATTTTTTAGGTGACAATCAGGTACTTACTTCAGAAACTTTGTTTTCTTATTTTGTTTTTCATTAGTTTTTGGTTTTGGTTTGTTTTGGTTTGGTTTTGGTGGCT
>NW_007739198.1:28658-30244 GCF_000696425.1 Galeopterus variegatus | reverse complement strand
ACTCAAATGTTTAGGAAAAGTATTTTTTAGGTGACAATCAGGTACTTACTTCAGAAACTTTGTTTTCTTATTTTGTTTTTCATTAGTTTTTGGTTTTGGTTTGTTTTGGTTTGGTTTTGGTGGCTGGCCAGTGCAGGGATTGAACCCTGGACCTTGGAGTTACCAGCACCACACTCTATGTTTGATAAGAGCCATATCCCAATCTCTAAATTGATATTAGGAATCCTCCAAAAGCATGCCTCATACTCTTCCAATTTAATTTCCAAACAAGATCAATATTTGATCTGTTTATAATATCTGCTTCTCCTTATCTGTCTTCTCTGTTGGCCCTTCCTTCCTCCACACTTTTGTTCAGTTCATGTTGTTCTCACTTCTTTCCCCTGATGAAATTCTTTCCATTACTTAAGTTCCAGGTAATTTTTTTCCCCCAGCTTTAAGGTATAATTGTCACACACACACACACACACACACACACACACACACACACACACACACACAGAGCTATAAAATGTATGACATACAACATTATATTTTAATATATCCATACATTGCAAAAGATTAAATCAAGCTAATTAAAACATACATCATCTTACATAATCTTTTTTGTGGTAAGAACATTCGAGATCTACTCTTTCAGCAATTTTCAAGTATACAATACATTATTATTAACAAGTGTCACCATGCTGTCTGTACAATAACTCTCCAAATCTTATTCATTCTGTCTAACTGAAACTTTGTATCATTGACAAGCACATCTCCATTTCCTCCTGCTACCAGCCCCTGACCATCATCATTCTAGTCTCTGTTACAATGGTTCAACTTTTAGATTCCACATGAATCTTGCAACATTACTGAAGTTGTTATCAGCTCTAAGAGTTTTTTAGTAGAGGCTATAGACCATCCTTGCATCCCTGGGTTGAATCCCACTTGATCATGGTATATAATTTTTTGGATGTGTTGCTTGCTGTATTCTGATTGCTAATATTGTGTTGAGGATTTTTGCATTGATGTTCATTGATGATATTGGTCTGTAATTTTCTTTTTTTGTTGTATCTGTGTCTGGTTTGTGTATCAGGGTGATGCTGGCCTCACAGAATGAGTTTGCGAGAATGGCTTCTGCTTCAATTTTTTGGAAAGTTTTGAAGAGAAGTGATATTAATTCTTCTTTAAAGTCTTGGTAAAATTCAGCTGTAAAGCCAATCAGTCCTGGGCTTTTCTTTGTTGGAAGATTGCTAATTATGGCTTCAATCTCTTTGCTTGTTATTGGTCTATTCAGGTTTTCTATTTCTTCTTGGTTCAGTCTAGGAAATTTGTATTTGTCCAGAAATGTATCTATTTCCTCCAGGTTTTTGTATTTATTGGCGTATAGTTGTACAAAATAGTCTCTGGTGATTTTTTGTATGTCTGTGGTGTCAGTTGTAATGTCTCCCTTTTCATTTCTGATTTTCATTATTTGGGTCTTCTGTTCTTCATCTTCATTTATTTATTTATTTATTTTCTTAACCTGGCTAATGGTTTGTCTCTTTTATTTATCTTCTCAAAAAAACAACTTTTTGGGCCGGCCCGGTGGCACACTGCTACAGTGC
>NW_007739198.1:26667-28049 GCF_000696425.1 Galeopterus variegatus | reverse complement strand
TTATTTATCTTCTCAAAAAAACAACTTTTTGGGCCGGCCCGGTGGCACACTGCTACAGTGCACCGCTTGGGAGCGCGGCAACGCTCCCGCCGAGGGTTCGGATCCCGCATACAGACCGGCCGCTCACTGGCTGAGCGAGGTGCGGGCGCAACACCAAGGGTTGCGATCCCGTTGCCGGTCCTGGTCCGGTACGGGCGCGACACTGAGGGTTGCGATCCGTTGCCGGTCACGAAAAAAGACAAAAAGGAAAAAAAAAAAAAACTTTTTGTTCCATTGATCTTTTGTATCATTTTTTTTGGTCTCTATTTCCTTTAGTTCTGCCCAGATCTGAAATATTTCTTTTCATCTACTAGTTTTAGGATTGGATTGTTGTTGTTTTTCTAGCTCTTTGAGGCATAGTGTTAGGTCGTTTATTTGAAGTCTTTCCATTCTTTTGATGTAAGTGTTTATTGCAATAAACTTGCCTCTTAGTACTGCTTTAGCAGTATCCCACAGGTTTTGGTCTGATGTATCTTTATTTTTCTTTAAGAAATTTTTTTTGATTTCCTGTTTAACTTCTTCTTGAACACATAGGTCATTCAGGAGTCTGTTGTTCAGTTTCCATGCATTTGTATAGTTTCCAGAGTTTTGCTTCTTATTGCTTTCCAATTTTAATCCATTGTGGTCTGAAAGGATACTCGGAATAATTTCAATTTTTTAAAAATTTGCTGAGACTTGATTTGTGACCTAACATCTGGTCTGCCCTGGAGAATGTTCCATGTGCTGATGAGAAGAATGTGTATGCTGTAGCTGAGGGGTGAAATATTCTGTAAAAGTGATATGTAGTATTTGTCTTTCTGTGCCTGTGTCCTTCAGGTTTGTCACCAATGGCAATATTTCCTTTTTTAAAGGATGAATATTATTCTGTCGTATAAATGCATCACATTTCCTTTGACTTGGGCTGAGGCATGCTACTGGCATCCAGTTTGCAGGCAGCCAATCTTGGGACATCTCTTCACAATTGCCTGAACCAATTCCCCTAATAAATCCCCTCATATATTTATAATATATCCTATTGATTCTGTCTCTTTGGAGAACCCTGACTAATACACTATTATTCACTATTGTAAATAATAATGCAATAAACATGAGAATGCCAATAACCATTTGAAAACTAATTTCACCTCCTCTGGATATATACAAAGATGTGAGATTTTCAGATAATATGACAGTTCTATTTTTAACTTTTGAGGAACCTCCATACTGTTTTCCATAATAGCTATACTAATTTACATTGCCAGCAAAACGTTATCCTCAAGACTTGTTATCATCTTTTGTTTTCTCTATAATAGCCATTCCAGCAGGTGTGAGATGATATCACATTGTGGTTTTAATTTGAATTT
>NW_007739198.1:23608-24557 GCF_000696425.1 Galeopterus variegatus | reverse complement strand
GAAACTGATTGAGTCATGGGGGTGGATCCCTCATGACTGGATTAATGCTCTTCCTGGGGGGGAGGGGGGTTAATGAGTGAGTTCTCGCTCTATTAGTTCCCACAAGAGGTCGTTGCTTAAAAAGACCCTGATACCTCCTCTCTCTCTCTTGCTTCCTCTCACCATGTGATCTGCTCGTACCCACCAGCTGCCTGCCACTTTCCCTCCATGAGTAGAAACAGCCTGAGGCCCATGCCAGATGCAGCTGTCCCAGAATCGTAACCCAAATAAACCTCTTTTCCTTATAAATTACCCAGTCTCAGGTNGTTTTTACACATGGCTTCATCGGGGAAAGCCCTTCACCAATCAACCTGTACAGAAATTCTGGGCAGGCCTGCTGGCAAAGTGCATCAGCAAACTTGCTGCTGGAGTCCTCAGGCAGGCTACTGGTGCCTGGGTCACTAGTTGGGTGGGCTTGGAGTCTGGGTCCACTAGGGTGGACCTCTCGATTAGGTCTGGAGGAGCAGGCTTAGAGCCTGGTTGGGTGGGGGTGGGCCATGAGCCTATGTTTATGAGGGCCAGCATAAAGCCTGGGTCCATGAGGCTGACCTGGCCTTGGGGCAGGAATTGAGCCTGAGTCCAGGGAGGCTGACTTGGCACTAGAATAGATCTAGTGCTCGAGTCCACTGGGATAGGCCTGGAGCTAGGGCTGGAGGGGCTAGTCTGGCAGTGGGAAGGCCTAGAGCTTGAAGTTGTTGGGATTATCTAGAAACCTGGGGCCATGGGGGCCAGTCTGGAGCCTGAGGTGGGCCTGGAGCTGAGTACACAGAAGCCAGCCTGCAGCCTAGGGCCATGGGGCTACTGAGACTGGCCTAGTTCTGAGGTGGGCCTACAGCCTGGTGTAGGAGGGAGTGGCCTGGGAATTTCTTGAGTAATTCCATGTGTATGTGTGTGTTAACAGGAAATTCAA
>NW_007739198.1:21144-22101 GCF_000696425.1 Galeopterus variegatus | reverse complement strand
TCTCTCTTGCTTCCTCTCACCATGTGATCTGCTCGTACCCACCAGCTGCCTGCCACTTTCCCTCCATGAGTAGAAACAGCCTGAGGCCCATGCCAGATGCAGCTGTCCCAGAATCGTAACCCAAATAAACCTCTTTTCCTTATAAATTACCCAGTCTCAGGTATTTCTGTTATAGCAACACAAAACGGACTAAAACGCCTGTCATATTTTTTTGCCTTAAATCTATATTCGAAGATGCAGGAAAACATCTTCTTTGTACAGTCAAATCAGTATAAACCAAGTAGATATTGCAAGCGTATTTCTAAAAAGGAAGTAAAATAAATGGTAAAAGGAAATGCAATTGACAAAAACCATATAAAATTGGCAAATAGAAGTAGCCAAAAATCCTACAATGCCCCCACAGCTTTTAAATGTCCTGCAAGTGTCCCCTGGGGTCAGACCTTAAAGACCCTCTTTGAGTTTGTCTCCGCCAGGTCTGCTTTATCTTCTCCTAGAGGGGCAACTCTTCATGATCTGCTCACCTCTTTGCTGGTGTCATCCCTTCCCTGTGCTATTCCTATCCAATGATATTCTTTGGCTATTCCTTTGTGAGTGGCACTTGTAGGGAAGATGAATGTCCCTGATCAGTGATTAAAGCTCCCCTTCAGATCCTCTAGCTCAGGCTATAAAACTTCTCTCTGTTGATGTTATCTTCTCTGTTTGGAGAGCAATTGCATCTGCATAAAAATTCTCACTCTGAATGAGGTCGTCCTGTTTCTCCCCTGTATTACCTTATAGCTCAACTTTTGTCTGAGCTGCAAAAATGACCCAAAACTCTTTCTGTCCTGGAGTCCCTTTTTTTTCTAAGAAGTAAATATTTTTTCACAAATTATGGCTAAATGTTTCCCCTCCCCATGCTCCACAGACAAGATGGCATCAGTAAATCATTCTGATGTTGTTTATAAAAATAACAGTTTT
>NW_007739198.1:19095-20954 GCF_000696425.1 Galeopterus variegatus | reverse complement strand
TCCCCTGTATTACCTTATAGCTCAACTTTTGTCTGAGCTGCAAAAATGACCCAAAACTCTTGCTGTCCTGGAGTCCCTTTTTTTTTCTAAGAAGTAAATATTTTTTTACAAATTACGGCTAAATGTTTCCCCTCCCCACACTCCACAGACAAGATGGCATCAGTAAATCATTCTGATGTTGTTTATAAAAATAACAGTTTTATTCACCATAAAAGGTACATTACTTGGAAAATAAATTATTACTAATCATGTGATTTACCTGTGTACAGTAACTGTATGGTATTTTATAATACTCAAAGCTCTTTCAAATATATTACTCACAGCTTCCTCACAACAACTTTGAAGTGGATATTATTATTACTGAAGAGGACTTTATTATCATTGCTATGTAATGGAAGGAAAGATTGAAATTTAGTGGAAATGAGTAACCTGGGCAAGATCTCACAGAGAGTAAAGAGAACTGGAGGGTCCTAATCGATTTTTTTCCACTTGTCCCTCTGCCTTTGTGATAAGTGAGCTTCTACCACATCTCCAAAAATTAAGCTCCACCTTTTGATCCAGTTCTGATATGTAATCTTCAACCTTTGTTCTAGCACCAAGTCCTTGCCTTAAAAATCTGCCCAGATTACAGACATTTTAGGACCAGCAGTGGCCCTCCAAGGACTGACACCCAACCCCTTGATTGCAACTTCAGTGGCTGAGCCTCCTGCCCACAGGTGGTCCTCCCTGATTCACTCTGCCTACAACTTCCTGGAAGCCACTCCACCTCCTTAGGGCATGTTAACACAATGTTTTAAGACATCCCTTCCCTCCCTCCTCATCCTCTACATCATCCAGTACTGCCTGCCTGCTGAGTCTATTGTATGTTATTCCAGAATCCACACAGTTGAGTGCTTTTTTACTTAAATTTGCCACGCTAGACATCCTTGAGTACCTGCTATGATACACATCCCTTCATCTGCCTCAAATGAGAACTGCCTCTCCAGAGTTACTCCATTTTCTGAAGCTAACTGAGCCATGCCAAGTTCTGTCTGGACATATTGCAATGGTGACATTAAAGCTTTCCTCTCAAAATTCCAGCTCTGGGACAAGGTCCACTCCAAGCCTCTACAAAGCAATAATTAAGAAAAAAAGAGTCATAGTGTTCACTGCAAAATCATCCCTTATGATTTTGAAGAACTGTTTTCATAACATTATTTCTTCAAGTAAATTTAGAATTTGCCTGATAATAATGTGATAGGTGCTGCAGGATCCTACAAATATCAGTGAACAACCTTTAAATAAAAAGACCTAAAAATTCTCAATGTGTGTTCATACTGGTTTCCCATAAGAACAGATATTTCACAAGAAAAAGGGCAAACTCGCCAGCTAATCTTGAGATTATAAGCAGGCACTAAGAGTGTTCCAGCAGCTGCACAAAGAGATATCAAAGCTAGCATTTTGTCTTTTGATGAAGCATTGCCCTTTTCCCCAAGTAATATCTAATTATTAATGTTCTGCCCAAGAATAGTAACACCCGTGCTCATGTGCTCATTGTCAGTGGCCTGGAGTACAGATCAGACACAGGCTAATAATTATAAGGCTTCTCTATATCCTGAATAAGAGAAAGAATATTAGCAGGGGTATTGTTATTAGGATGCCATTTTTAGGTGTGCTAAGTAAAACTAGCTCTCAACCCAAAGCCACTTTTTCTTTTTTGTCTTTTTCGTGACCGGTAAGGGGATCACAACCCTTGGTGTGGTTTCGCCTGCACCACACTCAGCCTGTGAGCGCACCGGCCAGTCCTATATAGGATCCGAACCCGTGGCGGGAGCGTCACTGCGCTCCCAGTGCTGCACTCTCCCGAGTGCGCCACAGGG
>NW_007739198.1:16618-18495 GCF_000696425.1 Galeopterus variegatus | reverse complement strand
TCGCCTGCACCACACTCAGCCTGTGAGCGCACCGGCCAGTCCTATATAGGATGCGAACCCGTGGCGGGAGCGTCACTGCGCTCCCAGTGCTGCACTCTCCCGAGTGCGCCACAGGGCCGGCCCAAAGCCACTTTTTCTAATGAACTGACATTAGCATGATTAAGCAATGGCATGGGTAAAAACAGATGAGGAATCTGAAAACTAAAATCTAAACCTAATTCCAATGGTTACATTATTATTGGTATTAACCTGGCTTGAAAATGTCTCCTAGCCTCAGTTTCCTCATCAGTAAAATAGATTCATCAGTACTGCTTAATTTATTACTACAAGAATCAAATGAGTAAAAGTGAATATAATACTTTGAAAAATGTAAAGTCTTAAACACATATAAGTGACTATTATTCTTTACTGACACTCTGAGATAGTATTTGCAAAGAAGCAGAGCTAGACAGGTAGGAGCTGTCGGGAAATAATATAGACTCTTCCCAGAAGCCACAATGGGGGCAACATATGATGGTTCAGATAACTTCCTGTCCAGAAAAATATCATCACAGCAGGAATATCCATGTGGCAGAGATGGATCACAAGTTTAAAGCAATATTTGAGACCCCAAAGATGTCAAGCAGCACTAAGAGTTTGACATTTGTTTTAATAAAATTTAAATATGAATGAGATCCATGCACTTCTATTACCTATATGACTAGAGGTAAAAATAATTTATTTTTATTTTCTGGCCATAAAAAAGAGAAAGAAATTCTAACCTTTCCACTCTTCTGTTGTTTTTCTTTGAACCAATAAAGAAACACAGTGAGCATCCAGACTGATACATTTCAGGTGAAGGCAGGGAGTATAATGCACAGATTTCTGTTCAGACATTTAAATTATCTTGTAAAGAAAAGTCTAGTCCTGAGTTCTTCCAAGTCATCACAGACACCACCATATAGTCAGAATCACTCATATTTGCTTCATTTACCCCAAACTTTATGGACTATTCTAGATATCCTATTAATTCAAGATTACAGTCTGCCAATAACAAAGTTAACAGTGGGGTTTCTATCATTTACTATGCACCTACTCTAGGCCAGGCAGAGTGTCAGTCACCAGAAAAAGAACAGTACCTTGACATCAGGTAATCTCCTAGTTGATCAGTTCATAAGGGTGATCCTCCATCAGTGCTACCATCATGCCTGCAGAGGGGAAGACACTCTGAGGGTGTGGCACTGTGGGGTCTCTACAGGCTCCTGAGCTTTGGCAACTCCAACTGTGGTGCCTGCTCCCACCTCCCTCCCATTTCTAGGATGGACTTTTTTCTGGTACCTAGAAGGTAGTGTCTCTGTATATCCTTTTTCCTTCCTTTCTCAAGTAAAAATACTCATGAGTACAAGTGGAGTATAATGAGAAACAGGGGAAGGCCTTTCCTGCCTACCAGAAAAGATGGAGAGGGAATAAGAATGTTCATTTTCTCATTCCTTAACATAAGAGTTATTGAGCACCTAAGACACTACAAGACTTGTGCAAGTTCCAGAAGACACAAAGATGGCAAAAGACACTTTCTGCTGTAGAGCAGTTCTCAGTTCACTGGGTGAATGAGAAGTAGGAAGAATCTGTTCCATAGATAACCATAACCTGAGAGGTTTCTGCCTTACATATACGAATAGTCAATGTCACAAGAACATTCTTAATGAAGCCAAAAATTCTCTCAAGGAAAGTGTAACTACACAAAAAGCAGATTGCAAGATGCAATGCTTTTTTTAATACCTTTTTTCTTTTGCTAATCTTTTCAACCAAAGGAGTTTTAAATGCACTTGTATTTCATGTGTTTCTTTAATAAATTAATTTATTCATTGGTTCCTTTATCAAAGAGAAAACTATTATTG
>NW_007739198.1:11946-16194 GCF_000696425.1 Galeopterus variegatus | reverse complement strand
AATTCTCTCAAGGAAAGTGTAACTACACAAAAAGCAGATTGCAAGATGCAATGCTTTTTTTTAATACCTTTTTTCTTTTGCTAATCTTTTCAACCAAAGGAGTTTTAAATGCACTTGTATTTCATGTGTTTCTTTAATAAATTAATTTATTCATTGGTTCCTTTATCAAAGAGAAAACTATTATTGTTTCATGGTACTGATATACAGCCACCATCTAGTGGCCAAATCCGGTTAGTATAGGTTTGCATAGTTGGGGGTTAGGGGAACATTTTTTCATATTTTAGCAGGCATCAGGTCAATAATAGTGAACACAAGAAGCAGGTCTTCTCTATTTTTTCTAATCATTAATTATGCAAAATAGAAATGATTTTATATTATGAATGCTCTTCCTTTGAGTGCTATAGGGAACTGTGGATCAGTGAACCAGCGCTCCTGTAGGGTTATCTGGCCTCAAGTGACATGGCAACACCTGATTAAACTGGTTAAAATATCAGCAATAGCCACAACCGGACAGTCTTTAAGGTCCATACTCTAATGTGTCCACTTCCATATTCATTGCAGCATGATTCACAATAGCTAAGATATGAAAGCAACCTAAATGTTCATTGGCAGCTGAATGGATAAAGATAATATGTTATATATGCAAAATGAAATATTATCCAGTCTTTAAAAAAAGGAAATCCCACCACATATTACAACATGGATGAACCTGGAGGACATTATGCTAAATGAAATAAACCAGACACAGAAAGACAAATACTACACAATAACATTTATACGATTAATCTAAAATAGTCCAACTCAGAAACAGAGTAGAATGGTAGTTTCTAGGAATAAGAGAGGGTATATTAGCCCATTTCTGTTGCTTATAACAAAATTCACAGAACTGGGTGATTTGTAAAAAAACAAAATTTATTGCTTACAGTTTTAGAGGCTGAAAAGTACAAAGTTCAGGGAATACATCTGATGAAGCTCTTCCTTTGTGGTGGCTTCAGTAAAACAGGGTATCACATTGTGAGATGGCAGAAGCAGAGAGAGACTCTCACCTGCTCTCCGTTTAAATCCCTCAGCACCATGCCCATGACCACCATTATTAATCTATTCATTAGGGCATGGTCAACAGAATCTAATCACCTCTTCAAGACCCCACCTTTCAATTACCATAATAGGATTTCCTACCCTCTTCACATGGTCACAGTGGGAACCAAGCTTCCAACACATTAAACTTTGGGAGGACACCAGTTCAACCCACTACAGAAGGGGAACAGGAGATATTAGTCAAAAATGTACAAAGTTTCAGTTATAGATGAATAAGTTCTAGAGATCTAGTGTATAGCATACTGCCTATAGTTAACAATACTGTACTATATATTCCAAAACTTGCTAAGAAAGAAGATCTTGTATTAAGTGTTCTTATCACAAACATAATACAACAAATACATAAGAATAATAACAAATAAGTGGCAGTGATGGTTGCATGGGTATATACATATCTCCAAACTCATCAAGTCATATACATTAAATATGTACAGCTTTTTGTATATTAATCATACCTCAAAATTGTAGCTATATAGGAAAAATAAGTCCTATTGGTGTACAGTTGACCCAGGAACCTATAATTAACAATGATTTGGTATGTTACCAAATGACTAGAAGAGAGATCAAATGTGCACATCACAAAGAAATGATTACATTTTGCAATGATGAATATGCTAATTACCCTGAGTAGATCATCACATATTGTATACATGTATTAAAATATAACTCTGTATCTCATAAATATGTGCACTGAATATGTTTCAATAATTTTTTTTAAATGGCAATAAACTATACCTCTGATTTGTTCCTAATTTTAATAACATTGCCTTAATATTTATTCTGAAGGATGGTTAATGTAACAAAATACTTTCTGTTATGTTAAAAATAATAATGAAATCAATATACCAAAAAGACAACTGCACTCCCAGTTCAACACAGCACTATTCACAAACAGCCAAGAGATAGGATCAATCTAAATGTCCATCAGTGGATGAATGAGTAAAAAACTGCGGTGTGTGTGTGTGTGTGTGTGTGAAAAAAAAAATATATATATATATATATTCACACACACACACACATACACATATATGTGTGTATGTGTGTGTTTGTGTGTGTGTAATAGATATATATCTATTACACACACACAAACACACACACTGGAATACTATTCAGTTATAAAAAGAAATCATATCCTATCATTTGCAGCAAATTGAATGGAACTAGAAACCATTATGCTAAGCAAGTCAGGCACAAAAAGACAAATACCACCTGATATCACTCATATGTGGAATCTAAAAAAAAAAAAGTAGTTCTCACAGAAGTAGAGAGTAGAATAATTGTTACCAGAGATTGGGGGTGGAGAAGGGGCAGGAGAATGAATAAATAAATAAGTAAAGTAAAATAACTAATCATACCTCAATAAAGTGGTTAAAAAAAGAGAAAGATCCAAACTCTTTATCATGTCTTCCAAAGCCTTACAGAATCTGTCCCTCTCTCTCCAACCTTACCTCCTGCCACTTTGGCTCTTGATCTGCACAGTCCAGCTATGGTGGCCTCCTCACTGTTACTTGATACTAAGTTCATTCCTGCCTCAGGGCCTTTGCACGTATTGTCCCATCTTTTTCACCAATTCTTTCTACCACCTTCTCCTCATATGAGGTCTCTGTTTAAATATTTCCTCCTCAAAGAGATCTTTCTTCATCCCTCTTCCCCCAGCTTATTTTATTCTTGACACTTGTTACTATCTGAAGTTGTATTATTTATTTACAGGTTCAAAGACAAAGTCTCCAAATCTATAGGGAAAATTCCATAAGAGAAGAGATTTTAACTGTATTGTGTGCTATCACCTAGAGGAGTGCTATCACATAGAAGACAACAAATGGTTGAGGGGTGAGTGAATGAACCTGCTGGGTACCTGGTCAGGGCCTAAGCAAAGGTGTAGTTAAGCAGGCTCACGTCCATACAGAATCATGTGATGGTGAGATTGAGACCAATGATACATAATAAAGAGAGACCAGCACTTAATGGAAAAATTCTGCTTAAAGTTTGGTCAGCAAGAGAGGCCAAGACAGTGAATATTGTGAACTTGAAGCTTAGTCAACTGTTAGGAATCAGGGTTCAAATAACCAACCAGAGGTGGGGGATGATTTCTCATGGAAACCACTGGGCTTTGTAGGAAGGAAACAGGTCCTAAACCCCACTAGGAGCAATTTCTTCATCCATTCAAAAGACCTTAATAATGTCAACAACAAGGACTTATGGAGTATATTGTACATTAGTTTTCAAATTTTATGTTATTGAGACATCATCTGAGGTAGGAAGTCTGAAGGGCTAATTAAAAATGCTGACTCAACCAACAAAGTGAAAGATCTCTACAATGAGAACTACAAAACATTACTGAATGAAATTAAAGAGGACACAGAAAGGTGGAAAGACATACCATGGGAAGAATTAACATCATGAAAATGTCCATTCTACCCAAAGCAATCTACAGAGTCAATGCAATCCCCATAAAACACCAATGACATTTTTCACAGAAATAAAAAAAAAAAGCAATCCTAATATTCATAGGGAATAAGAAAAGACCCCAAATAGTCAAAGCAGTCCTGATCAATAATAATAATAATTATAATAATAATAAAGCTGGAGGTGAAACACTACCCAATTTCAAATTATATTACAAAGTTATTGTAACCAAAACAGCATGGTACTGGCATAAAAACAGGCACTCAGACCAATGGAACAGAATAGAAAATCCATGATTCAATCCACATACTTACAGCCAACTGATCTCTGACAAAGGCACCAAGAACATACATTGGGGAAGAGACTGCCTCTTCAATAAATGGTGCTGGGAAAATTGGACATCCATATGCAGAAGAGTGAAACTGGACCTGTACCTCACACCATATACCAAAATTATTTCAAAATGGGTTAAAAACCTTAATATAAGACCTGAAACAATAAAATTACTAAAGGAAAACATAGGGGAAACATTCCAGGAAGTAGGACTGGGCAAAGACTTTATGAATAAGACCTCAAAAGCAAAGACCCCAACAAAATAAAAAATAAACAAATGGGATTACATCAAACTGAAAAGCTTATGTACAGCAAAGGAAACAATCAACAGAACAGGAAGACAACCTACAGAATGGGAGAAAATATTTGCAAACTATACATCTGACAAGGGTTTAATATCCAGAATATACA
>NW_007739198.1:1619-10902 GCF_000696425.1 Galeopterus variegatus | reverse complement strand
CTGATGAGGATGCAGGGAAAGAGGTACTCTTCTACACTACTGGTGGGACTGTAAATTACCACAGCCACTATGGAAAATAGTACGGAGGTTCTTCAAACAACTACAGATAGAACAACCATACGTCCCAGCAATCCCACTCCTGGGCATATATCCAAAGGAATGGAAACCATCATGGTGAAGGCATACCTGCACTCCCACATTCATTGCAGCTCTATTTACAATAGCCAAAATATGGAACCAACTTAAGTGTCCTTCAACAAATGACTGGATAAAGAAAATGTGGTATATATACACAATGGAATTCTACTCTGCCATAAAAAAGAATGAAATTCTGCCATTTGCAGCAACATAGATGAGTCTGGAAAAAACTATGTTAAGTGAAATAAGCCAGACAAGGAAAGAGAAATACCACAGGTTCTCACTTATAACTGGGTGCTAAGAAAGAAGGAGGGAGGGAGGGAAGGAGGGAAGAAGAGAGAGAGAGAGAGAGAAAGGGAAAGAGAAGGGAAGGGAAGAGAAGGGAAGGGAAGGGAAGGGCCACAACAATTCATTGAGCTTTCAGAAGGAGAAACAAACCTAAGGTTACTAGAGATGGGGGGAGGAAGGGAGGGGGTTTGGGAAGGGATAAATTTGGTAAAGGGCATAAAGAAAAATGATGATTTGTAAAAATGAATATGTTAATAATAATTTTTTTTTAAGTTTAAAATTTTTAAAAATGCTAATTCCTCTGCTTGGCTGTGAACACTTCTCAGTGGTAACTCCCTACTTGTTTCTGCCCGAGCCGACCCCCACAACCCCTGCAGTTGCCTATGCCAGAGCTGTGGCCTTTTTCTCCACATAGGAGTTCATCCCCCACACTACCCACATGGCCCCACCTAGCCACCCATGTGGCCCTATGCCACCTGTGCAGCTCCAGCCTGCCAACCACCTGCGTGGCCACAGCTGCCCCATGACCCCAACCACCCACCTCCCCATGCAGCCCCACCTGCCCACCTGGGCCCAGCCATCCAGCCACCCATGCAGCCCTACCTATTTAGCCCCACCTACCTCTGTGGGCCCAGCCACCTAGCCACCCACATGGCCCCAGCTGCATGTGTGGCCCCAGCTATGCATATGGGCCCAGCCATCTGGCCATCCATGTGGCCTGAGCTGCCCTGGATGCCTGTGCAGACCCAGACATCCAGTCACCTATGTGGTCCCAGCCACAACAATCACCTGTGTGGCCCCATCTGCACACATGGGCCCAACTGTCTAGCTTCCTGCATGGTCCCAGCCACCTTGGCCACACACAAGGCCCCACACATGCACACAGGCTTAGCCACATATGTGGCCCCAACAACAGAGGTAGCTGCTGGCCCCCACAGAACTACTGAGTCTACCCAGAACTACTGAGTTTTCTTATAACCAAAACTAAAACAGCCAACCTAATGGGCAATATACAACAGATCCACAGAAGGGAGTCTCCTCAAAAGCCACCCCAAAGTAACAGAAACAACCACTCCACCAGATGATTAGAAATCAATGTAGGGATATTAGAAATACAAAAAAAAAAAAAAAAAAGAAAGAAAGAAAGAAAAGAAAATATGACACAACCAAAGGCATACTATAATTCTCAAATATCAGACCCCAAACAACAGGAAACCCTTGAAATGACTGATAAGGAATTCTGAGCAACAAACTTAAAGAAACTCAGTGAGATACAAGAAGACTCAATTAGACAACAGAAAGAAATGAGAAAAACAATACAGGCCATGAAGGAGGAAATTTACTCAGTTAGACAGCACAATGAAATGAGAAAAACAATACAGGACACGAAGGAGGAAATTTACAAAGAGATAAATACCATGAAAAAGAATGTAGCAGAACTCCTGAAACTGCAAGAGGAACAAAAGATATTTTTACTCACCTCTATCTTTTTTTAATATTAACAAATACATTCTGCAGAGAGGGCCAACTGTTCTCTGCTGTTCCCTGAGGGAAAGCCAAAGCGAAAAGCTGTTCCTCCGGCTTACTCCAACTGCAGGGCAGGGCCTGCCTATCTCCTCCCTAGGCAGAAGCTTTGTTCTAGCCCAACTTCCCTCATCCCAGCTCCCCAGTCAGGATGGGAGGCACATGGTTGCTGGTGGTGAGAATAGAATACCGTAGTTCTAGTCTCTGCTTCTTTATGTCTCAGCCTGGATGGTGTTTACTCATCCTTCAACTAGCTCCTCATTTGTCCTGGCTTAGCAGCAAGCAGGGTAATCAATCACACCATAGGAGCAAGCAGGCCTTCAGTCATCTTCAGATGACTCCTTTCTGCCTCTTTTACCCACTGGATGAACCTCTGCAGCTGTTGATTCTTGCACAGCTGCCAACCCTTGTCAGTTGCGTCCCTTTGCTGAACCAGCTCAGGACTGTTTCCTTAGCCAGGATGTCCAGCCATAGAAAGCCCTCAGTAAGTACCTTGGCCAGGGAATTACCAAGCGCTTCATCCATCAGGAAGAAGTCCTCAATGATTGCCAATGCTTCCAAACAATCAGCTGCATGCTTTATGCAATTCCTAAAAACAGAGCTCCAGGCCTTGAGCAGAGGAAGCAATAGGGCACAGTAGTGGTTTGGGTTGAGCAGGGAATCCATTTGTTGCAGGAGGAAGTCCAGGACTATGTGGCTCAGTACCTCCACCACCTCCTTTAGACATATGTTGTAAGTGTACTTGAGAGAGTACATCTCCAGGACTAGATCGTCACAAGAAATGTTCTCCTCTTTGCCCCACTGTAGTGTTCTCAGGACTTCATTCTGAAACATTTTGATGTCATCCATCTGGGGTGAGCCTGCCTGACTCTCCAGCTCCTCAGAATCCATATTTTGGTCACTTTCACTTTCACTATCTTCTTCCATGTTGATCATGAGTCCCCACAGATTCTGCCATTGTTCCTCTTCTTCCTCCGTGTTGATGTCTGCAGCCTTCCAGAGATAGCCTGGCCTGCAACTCCAGCTTCTGCTGGGTTGTAACCTTTCAGCTTCACTTTCTTCTTTCTTGGTCAGCCCTGAATTATCACTGAACTGGCCATTATCCTCATGATCCTCTGCATCTGGAGGGTGCAAAGAGATCACTAAACCCTTAGGTAGTGTGATGTCTGGGCCCCACTACAACCTGGGAAGTGAAGACAGAATGTGAGTTCAGTATAACTTGTTCTTTGACCTCAGCATTGTTACAGAGCAGAGACTGATGGATCTGTGCCCTGGCTGCTACTTCAACACCTTGCTACAGGTAGGCTTGGTCCAGCATGCTCTCATCAATGTGGCAGCTGGGGCCAATGACATTGTTGGTGATGGAGCAATTGCTGCCAATGACAGTGCCAGAGCCCAGAAGTACATTTTCTTCCAGGATTCTGCCATGGTCCAGGCTGAGTCAGGCTCTCAGGATATGTTGTGCCAGGAATGAGTACAGATCTAGGTGGCACTGTTAGTGAAGTTTGCCTCTAGGGTGAGAGGGTAGACCCATTGGCAAATGGCATCACTGCAGATAGCCAAGTACATGTGTAGGTTGGAGACCTGAGCACCATATTCCCTAGTTGTTATGTGCATGTGAATCTCCTTCCCTAGATCTCCTTGTCCACTAACAGGCCTTGCACAAAGTCATCTTGAGTTTGGTAGTCAAAGTTGTCTGTAAAGAGTTAAGCCATATGAGGAGAACAGATGCTGATATTGACAATCCAGTAGATCATATCAAATCTCCACTCCATCTCCACTGTCCTAGAACAGGCTCAAAAGAAATAAAAACTTCTGGAGGTCCTGGGTCTTCTGGATATAGAGAAGCCGGTTTGTGGACTATCCACAGCCACTACCATGTTTCCTCGTGGCAGTAAGTTGGGTGGATGGGGGATGACTCCTTGAAGATCACTGTCATCACAAATACATTTTTTTTCTAGCTTCTGCCTCAACCTGTCTTCTTCAAGGACTCTAGTAATACTGATGTTTAAGATGACATTCCCACACACCAAAAGGAAGTCAGAGTGCACCAAGGCCTTGACATCAACATCATGGAGTACTGATGTTTAAGATGACATTCCCACACACCAAAAGGAAGTCAGAGTGCACCAAGGCCTTGGCATCAACATCATGGAGTGTGGAGGATACCAACATTAATAAAGCAAATGTATTTTACAGGGCCTAACTTTTTAGAATTGCACATAGAAATGCTAAGCCTAGGAAAGACAGAAAACTTTCCCCAAGCTAAAGCCTCTGTTGTAGATAAAGAATTGTAACACAGCAAAAATGCTGTCTCTAAGGGCAGATGTCCTTCGTGCAGCTAAACCTAATGATTGTTGCCATGACGAATATTTTACTGTTCTTTTGTAATCATCTATGTTCCTTTTCTGTAACTTTCTTGCCTGGAGAGTAAAAATAGAGAGAAAACCTGATTCAGGATTATTTTCCAAGAATTCTTCTCCCTCAAGGGATTTGTCTGGAATAATCTTTTGGGCCTCTCGCTTCTCAGAAGAAATGGGCTTTGAGTAATTCTTTGTGTCTCCATCACCCTGGGAGAGGTTACAACAGAGAACATCTCCCAGCAATCAATATAGCTCTGATGTAATTATTCAAACCATATCAAAAACTATAGGGCAGCACCATGTGGATTTCAGCAAATATTCTTTGATTTGAGCAGCCTTCCAGCAACAAACACAGAGTTTTCCTGTACAACTGTGGCAGTCAGGATTTCCAGAGTACAGTCAATTAATGCCACATTGGCCAAGGGCAAAAGGACTCAAAGCTGGTCCTTGGAGGCGGGAAAGAAGCAACAGTTGAAGCTACTGGACAACAGAACTGCTTGTAGGAGTGTTAGCAGTTCTTCCTCTACCCCATTGACTCCCCCAAAACCACTGCTGCACCATTTGTTGGACCAACTGGTCACTGCATCAGGCAGCACCCCTACAGTGGCTGCCATCTTCTTCTCTCATGGCTGCCACTTTCCTAAATCAACCATACAAAAAGCAATGAAATGCCAGGAGTAAGACAATACCTTTCAATAACAACCCTAAATGTAAATGGATTGAATTCCCCATTCAAAAGACACAGACTGGCTGATTGGATTAAAAAGCTAGACCCAACTATATGCTGTCTTCAAGAGACTCACCTCATCTGTAAAGACACACACAGAATAATAGTGAAGGGACGGAAAAAGAGATACCATGCAAATGGAAACCAAATATGAGCAAGAATAGCTATTCTTATATTAGATAAAATAGACTTTAACTCAAAACTATAAAAAGAGACAAAGAAAGCTATTATACAAATATAAATGGATCAATCCAGCTGGAAGACATAAAAGTCCCAGATCTATATGTACCCAACACCAAGGCACCCAGATATATAAAGTAAGTACTATTAGACCTAAAGAAAGAGATAGACCCCCAATATGATAATAGTTGGTGACCTGAACATCCCTCTGTCAGCACTGGACAGATCATCTAGGAAACAAATATAACAAAGAAACACAGGATTTAAACTATAGTTTAGACCAACTGGACCTGGCAGATATCTATAAAGCATTTCATCCAACAACTACAGAATATACATTCTTCTCATCAGCACATGGAACATTATCTAGTATATACCACATGTTAGGTCACAAGTCAACTCTGGAAAAATTTCAAGAAATAGAAACCATTTCAAGTGTATTTGCAGACCATAATGGATTAAAACTAGAAATCAATAACAAGTGAAACTCTGGAAACTGTATAAACACATGGAAGTTAAACAACATGCTCTTGAACTGGAGAGTAAAAATAGAGAGAAAACCTGATTCAGGATTATTTTCCAAGAATTCTTCTCCCTTGAAGGATTTGTCTGGAATAACCCTTTGGGCCTCTCGCTGCTCAGAAGAAATGGGCTTTGAGTAATTCTTTGTGTCTCCATCACCCTGGGAGAGGTTACAACAGAGAACATCTCCCAGCAATCAATATAGCTCTGATGTAATTATTCAAACCATATCGAAAACTATAGGGCAGCACCATGTGGATTTCAGCAAATATTCTTTGATTTGAGCAGCCTTCCAGCAACAAACCCAGAGTTTTCCTGTACAACTGTGGCAGTCAGGATTTCCAGAGTACAGTCAATTAATGCCACATTGGCCAAGGGCAAAAGGACTCAAAGCTGGTCCTTGGAGGCGGGAAAGAAGCAACAGTTGAAGCTACTGGACAACAGAACTGCTTGTAGGAGTGTTAGCAGTTCTTCCTCTGCCCCATTGACTCCCCCAAAACCACTGCTGCACCATTTGTTGGCCCAACTGGTCACTGCACCAGGCAGCACCCCTACAGTGGCTGCCATCTTCTTCTCTTATGGCTGCCACTTTCCTAAATCAACCATACAAAAAGCAATGAAATGCCAGGAGTAAGACAATACCTTTCAATAACAACCCTAAATGTAAATGGATTGAATTCCCCATTCAAAAGACACAGACTGGCTGATTGGATTAAAAAGTTAGACCCAACTATATGCTGTCTTCAAGAGACTCACGTCATCTGTAAAGATACACACAGAAAAATAGTGAAGGGACGGAAAAAGAGATACCATGCAAATGGAAACCAAATATGAGCAAGAATAGCTATTCTTATATTAGATAAAATAGACTTTAACTCAAAACTATAAAAAGAGACAAAGAAAGCTATTATACAAATATAAATGGATCAATCCAGCTGGAATACATAACAGTCCCAGATCTATATGTACCCAACACCAAGGCACCCAGATATATAAAGTAAAATATGTACCCAACACCAAGGCACCCAGATATATAAAGTAAATACTATTAGACCTAAAGAAAGAGATAGACCCCCAATATGATAATAGTTGGTGACCTGAACATCCCTCTGTCAGCACTGGACAGATCATCTAGGAAACAAATATAACAAAGAAACACAGGATTTAAACTATACTTTAGACCAACTGGACCTGGCAGATATCTATAAAGCATTTCAACCAACAACTACAGAATATACATTCTTCTCATCAGCACATGGAACATTATCTAGGATAGACCACATGTTAGGTTACAAGTCAACTCTGGAAAAATTTCAAGAAATAGAAACCATTTCAAGTGTATTTGCAGACCACAATGGATTAAAACTAGAAATCAATAACAAGTGAAACTCCAGAAACTGTATAAACACATGCAAGTTAAACAACATGCTCTTGAGTGACCTATGGGTCCAAGAAGAAATTAAACAGGGAACCAAAAAAATTTTGAAACCAATGAAAATAAAGACACATCATACCATAATCTGTGGGATACAGCAAAAGCAGTACTAAGAGGGAAGTTTATTGCAATAAATGCTTACATCAAAAGAATAGAAAGATTTCAAATAAACAACCTAATGTTACACCTCGAAGAACTAGAAAAACAAAAACAACCCATGCCCAAAACTAGTAGATGAAAAGAAATAATTAAGATCACAGAAGAACTAAATGAAGTAGAGACCCAAAAAGTGATACAAAAGATCAATGAGACGAAATCTTGTTTTTTTTTCAGAAATAAACAAAATAGACAAAACATTAACTAGGCTAAATTTAAAAAGTGAGAAGATCTAAATAACAAAAATCAGAAATGAAAGAAGAGATTATAACTGTGACCACAGAAATACAAAGGATCATTAGAGACTATTATTAACAACTATACTACAACAAATTCGAAAACCTGGAGGAAAAGGATAAATAACTGGACATACACAAAGTACAAAGACTAAACCAAGAAGACATAGATAACCTGAAAAGAGCAATATCAAGCAACAAGATTGAAGTGGTAATCAGCAGTCTCCCAACAAAGAAAAGTCCAGGACAGGATGGCTTTACTGCTAAATTCTATCAAACCTTTAAAGAAGAATTAACACCAATTCTCTTCAAACTATTCTAAAATATTGAAACAGAGACCTTTCTCCCAAATTCATTCTATGAAGCCAGCATCACCTAGATACAACAAAAAAGAAAACTACAGGCCAATATCTTTGATGAACATAGACATAAAAATTCACAACAAAATATTATCAAACAGAATACAGCAACATATCAAAAAAATTATATACCATGATCAAGTGGGATTCACTCACACTGAGGGTTGTGATCCATTGCCGGACACGGAAAAAGACAAAAAGGAAAAAAAAAAAGAAGTATGCAGTGTTCTTTTCTTTCATTTGTTATATTTTTTAAAGTTTTTATTATACAATATTTCAAACAAATCATCAAAATCAAGGACAAAAACCATATGATTATCTCAATAGACACTGAAAAAGCATTTGGCAAAATTCAACATCCTTTCATGAAAAAGACTCTCAAGAAATTATGTACAATCAATTACGTTTCAATAAAAAAATGCAGATTCCTCTGGGATACATGGTCATCATTTCTGATTCCGCAGGCCTGTGGAACTCTGTGCCTGTATTTTTAGTTAGTAGTACACAAGGTGATTCTGATGTGGGTGCCCTGAAGATATACTTTTTTGAGATATACCTGTTTTAGTGTGTTACTATTTACAAAGCACTTTTACACATTATCTCCTTTGATCCTCACCTATGACTCTGCTAAGAAGTATGCAGTGTTCTTTTCTTTCATGTGTTATATTTTTTAAAGTTTTTATTATACAATATTTCAAACAAATATACAAGTAGAGAATATCATAACAAATCCCCATGTACCCACCACCCAACTTCAACAGTTATCAACTAAAGTCAAGTCCACACACTCCCCATAGACACAAACACTATATAAATTTGAATTATATCTCAGAAATACTTGAGACCAGGGCTAGCTGGTTAGGTCAGTTAGTTACAGCATGGTATTATCACATCAAGGTCAATGGTTCAGATTCCTGACCTGACCAATAAAAAAAAAAAAAAGGAAAAGAAAAATAAAAATATCTGAGATCAGTGTGGATCAGAGAAGAGATTTTAATTTTTATTTTATTCATAGGACTCTGTGCCTCACAGAGACCATGACTTGCCCAAGAACATATCCTTGGTCTTAGAACTGAGGCCAGAACTTAGTTATATATGGAGTTAGAGTGAGGGTGGGGAATTTAAATGTACCAACAGGCACTCTTCTCTAGACTGAAGCATATGGCAATTCTCTAGCTTTTATTGTGTGTGTTTATTTGTTTGTTTTAAAGAGGGTGGGCAGTTATCTCTTCACAATAATTTCTGCTCAGTTCTGCCTTGGGTACCTCGCAGTTCGTACAACCTAGTGCAACTGAATATTTTACTAAAACTCTCAGTGTGCTTGAAAGCCTTAAGCTGTGGGAAAATGGCTGAGA
>NW_007739198.1:0-1021 GCF_000696425.1 Galeopterus variegatus | reverse complement strand
AATATTTTACTAAAACTCTCAGTGTGCTTGAAAGCCTTAAGCTGTGGGAAAATGGCTGAGAAGATGCACCAGAGAGAAGCTGTGAGCTGAAGACAAGTGAGCTGCAACTGGCCTGTGGAAACCTCACACCACCTGAGCTGTCAGGAAAACAAATGCGATTGAAACGCACACTCCTATTTGAAAATGTGGTGGCAAAGCAGAGCTCTGCCTTGAGCTGTTGCGACAGTGACAAATGAAATGTTGATTGGTCCCCCATTTATTTTATTTTTAAAGTGTTTGACAACATTGGAATAGCCCCAGTGTGTTGGACTGCCACACCACCAAAGGCATTGAGATTTCTTCCACCACACTCAGTCCCAACTAATCTCAATTACACTGTTACCCATCACCTTCCCCAGTAATGACAATTAGGAAATTGTCTAAAAGTGAGTAGGCAAGGATTCATATTGGCCAAGTTGCAGGTATTACAGCTAGAGAGTTAACCCATCTGGAAAATATGGCATGTGAGCTCTTAGTATTCTGATTTACAGGCACCTGGCCAGGTTCTTTCAGNCTTTAAAGAAGAATTAACACCAATTCTCTTCAAACTATTCTAAAATATTGAAACAGAGACCATTCTCCCAAATTCATTCTATGAAGCCAGCATCACCCAGATACAACAAAAAAGAAAACTACAGGCCAATATCTTTGATGAACATAGACATAAAAATTCGCAACAAAATATTATCAAACAGAATACAGCAACACATCAAAAAAATTATATACCATGATCAAGTGGGATTCACCCCAGAGAGGCAAGGATGGTTCAACAGAAGCAAGTCAATAAATGTGAAACACCACATCATCAAAATCAAGGACAAAAACCATATGATTATCTCAATAGACACTGAAAAAGCATTTGACAAAATTCAACATCCTTTCATGAAAAAGACTCTCAACAAATTATGTACAATCAATTATGTTTCAATAAAAAAATGCAGATTCCTCTGGGATACATGGTCATCATTTCTGATTCCGCAGG
>NW_007739197.1:31241-38083 GCF_000696425.1 Galeopterus variegatus | reverse complement strand
GAGGGTTGTGATCCGTTGCCGGACACGAAAAAAGACAAAAAGGAAAAAAAAAAAAAGAAGACTTTCAGCAACATCAGGGAGGAAGGCCGAGGCTGGTGTCCTGTGGAAGGCGAGCTGCTGTGTTGTCCTGAGACCAGGGGGCCTTCCCCAGGCAGCACTAAGCCTGTGCACACAGCAACCCCACCCATGGACTCTGCTCCCAAGGGCCCCCACCCATGAATGTGAAGCTCGGGCTGTTGGGCCAGCAGAGCCTCCACCACATGGCTGCTGAGGTGCACAAACACTGAGAGAGAAGGATACGTGCACGGGATGCCTTGGGGTGGGGTGGGGGGTATTTATGGAAACAAAATTTTACACTTGAGAATGTGAGAACATAAACCTGAAGGAAACCAGCGTGAGATATCCTAGGATCACACACTGTGGGGTGGGAGGAGATCGTGTCGTCCAACTCTGCATTTTACGTAAAATCAATCTACGAAGAAAGCAGAAAGGAGTTTTAGGGGACATCTTTGGAGAGAGGGTGTCTGCCCAGGATTCTGACTGAGAGCTTCCCTGGTTATTGGCCTAAATCGGTTGACTTGCCCATTGTTTTTGACTGAGGTCTCTCACCTTAGATGGAGAATCATTTCTTTCCAAACGGTTAGAATTGCCCATCAACAGGACTCCCTGCAAGAGTCAGGCTGGGAAATTCAGGAGAATCAGATTGTTGAACCAATGTGTCCACAATGACCACTCCCCAGGGGGCACCGAAAGCTCGCAACATCTGTTTCTCTGCCTTATCCTGCAGGCAATATTTCCCCCACATTTTGTAAAATAAATAATTCACAATATAATGAAAAACCCAGGCAAGGACAGGTGCTGGCTTGCAAATGTGCTCTGTCTGTTATCAGTGACTCATAAAACTCACATCTGCGGGTCATTCCCAGGCTAAGGGGCGCAGCAGAGAGTGTGGAATGCTGAAGCAGCAACCCGGGCAGAGACACGCCCGCACCCACCCCTGATATATTACGTTTGTCTTTATAAATAGAGCAGCCTGACTCCAGTGGCCACCATAAGAAAAGGCCAATGGTTGAGTTCTCTTTTCCTCAAATATCTACACAAATCCTCAAAAATCTACCAAATTATATCCACTGGCAAACCAGACACTTCTTTATGAGCTCTCCAATTGCCATGATGGCCAACGGCCAAGTCTCAGCCAGACCCAAATACCCACCCCTATTAAATAATCCACTTTGCATTAGGCTTATGACAGAATTCCTTTAAATAAAAAGCCCAATTAATATGATATTTCAAGGTCATGTGTGTCACATAAAATGGACCAACTAAGACCAATAAATGTGGGCCGGTTGGCGTGGCTGTCTTGACTCCCCAGTTACCAATGTGACAGCTTGGTGATCACCTTCTGCTGGACAAGACTCTGAGCCACGTATGTGGCTTAATGTGGGAGGCAGTATCACATGAACTGAAGAACTGGGTGTCCCACAAAGCTTATCTTTTAGCCATCTTAGGAAATTTGGGTTTAAATTCCCTGTTCCCCTCCACTGTCAAAAATATATTACTTTTGATCAATCACATCAGACCACTCTGGTTAGATGACTGTGACCCCTGGGGGGAAAAACAACTGGAGCAAACAGATGAGTAACCCTTGAGAAAAACCAAAGGATGATGAACCGGCGTGGGTCACACTTCCAGGAAGCCTTTACAGCTCATCCCTCGAAGGCACAGTGTCCAGGGAGGTTGGCGGCGGCAGTGCCTCTGTGTTCTTGGCATTGCTGTGAATGTGACCTTGCTTCCGGGACTTCCAGGAATGTGTCCTGTCCCAGTCGGTGGCCATGGTCTCATTGTCCCAGATGGTCAAGGTCTCCGTGTCACTCAGATACCCCAGCTGGCCTGTGTAGTGTGTCGGGTAGATGAGCAAAGGTTCTGCAGAGAAGGCCTTCAAGTCCCTGGATCCACAATGCTCCTTGTACTATTCCCAGGCTAAGGGGCGCAGCAGAGAGTGTGGAATGCTGAAGCAGCAACCCGGGCAGAGACACGCCCGCACCCACCCCTGATATATTACGTTTGTCTTTATAAACAGAGCAGCCTGATTCCAGTGGCCACCATAAGAAAAGGCCAACGGTTGAGTTCTCTTTTCCTCAAATATCTACACAAATCCTCAAAAATCTGCCAAATTATATCCACTGGCAAACCAGACACTTCTTTATGAGCTCTCCAATTGCCATGATGGCCAATGGCCAAGTCTCAGCCAGACCCAAATACCCACCCCTATTAAATAATCCACTTTGCATTAAGGCTTATGACAGAATTCCTTTAAATAAAAAGCCCAATTAATATGATATTTCGAGGTCATGTGTGTCACATAAAATGGACCAACTAAGACCAATAAATGTGGGCCGGTTGGCGTNAGCCACGTATGTGGCTTAATGTGGGAGGCAGTATCACATGAACTGAAGAACTGGGTGTCCCACAAAGCTTATCTTTTAGCCATCTTAGGAAATTTGGGTTTAAATTCCCTATTCCCCTCCACTGTCAAAAATATATTAATTTTGATCAATCACATCAGACCACTCGGGTTAGATGACTGTGACCACTGGGGGAGAAAAGAACTGGAGCAAACAGATGAGTAGCCCTTTAGAAAAACCAAAGGATGATGAACCGGCGTGGGTCACGCTTCCAGGAAGCCTTTACAGCTCATCCCTCGAAGGCACAGTGTCCAGGGAGGTTGGCGGCGGCAGTGCCTCTGTGTTCTTGGCATTGCTGTGGATGTGACCTTGCTTCCGGGACTTCCAGGAGTGTGTCCTGTCCCAGTCGGTGGCCACTGTCTCATTGTCCCAGATGGTCGAGGTCTCCGTGTCACTCAGGTACCCCGGCTGGCCTGTGTAGTGTGTGGGGTAGATGAGCAAGGGCTCTGCGGAGAAGGCCTTCAAGTCCCTGGATCCATAATGCTCCTTGTACTCGGCTCTAAACACGAGAGACGCGTGGGCATGTGGGAGGGCAGAAGCTCACAGGATGGGAACAAAGCGTGGGGGAGAGCAGCCTGTTCTCTCTCAAAAAGTGTTCTTTGTGCAAAACGTTAGTCTACAAACACAGTAAAGCTTCTTTAAAAGCTTTCAGAAGACTTACGCAAATAAGCCAAAAGGTCATAAGAGTTTCGTTGCACTTGGATAGACTAGTTAAAGGATGAATTTCAGGTCTTACTCTACAAGTTAAAGATTAAGCTCTGTTGGACCATAATGATAACTAAGCGTGATCCTTTTTCCAAAAAATGCCCTGTTCCTGGATTGCTAGATTAGACACCTGAGACCTGGACAGCAGTGATGGGAAGTGAGGCTTGGAGGGATTCCACCTTTGCTTTGCATTCTGGCTCCAGCAGATGTAAAGTAGGGGGATAACTGGCCTCCCTCCCACGGTTCCTGTGCAGATTATATGAGGTGACATTGTGTGGCTCCTAGGTCCATGAACACATCGTCAGTATTAATTTCCCTTCTGTTTAGGGGATAATGGTTTGACCTTCATGTCTCTGCAGGGACACAGAGATAAAGTCAGTCTCTCGTATGTTGTATAAAAGAGGGTGAGAAGCTCCTTGTTAACTAAGGCCAGGAAAAAGGAAATGTACAGGATACAGCATGCGAAATGTCATCACCTAAAATGAAGATCATCTAGTGAGGAGATCACCCAGCAACGGAGAGGAGGAGCTGAGGTTAGAACCCGGCCTCCTACTCCATTCATGAGCTTAGAAGTCATTGACTGAGTCGCTATGATGTGTAGCATTTGGACTAGGCTCTAAGGACACAGAGACGTTAAGATTATTCCTGACTTAAAGGGTTCATAGTGTATTTGGGAGACCGATGGACAAACCATCAATGACGACACCTGAGCATCACACTGCCTTCTTCTATGGATGCCCTGCTCAGGTGCCACCTCCACGTCCCCTGGACCACTCACACATCTCTGTGATCACCGGAATCACAATATGTCACAGTGATTTGTACATGAGTCTGGGTTTTCAACCAAGTTGCGAACTCTGCAAGGATGGGTCCCACTGCCTAGCCAACAGTACACACTAGGAACTGAGTCAAGGGAATGGAAAATTTGGGGTGTTTAGGAAGATAACCTTCACCTTGAGGCGTATGAGGTTATAGAAGCAAGAAGAGCAAGGACAGGGGAAGGCCACACAGACTACACTCAGTTAAACCATACGCTGGGTGTTATAAGGATGCCCTGGGAAAGGCACTCACCACCTCTGCCTCGTCTTCCCCGTCTGTAAAAGGGGATAACCACTTGAGTTAGCCTCTCTCAGTCAGGATTTCAGAAAGATCATTTAGGAAAGCAGTACCACTTTAGAAAATGTTAGGTCCTACCCAGAAACTGAGCAGTGTAATTCATGAACAGGCTGTGTGCAATGGGCAGACGCTCGGGGAGACTCACACAGGATGCTTGTTGTACATGATGGGCAGAAACTCGTCCACTGGCAGCATCTTCCCAAAAGGATTGGCTCCAACCAGCTTCTGTGCTCCTTCCAGAGAGATGACGTAGCCTAGGGTCCAGTAGGAATAGTCAGCTTCGACCAGATTTAGCACATTGGGCACTGCCTTCTCTGGCTCTTTTACTTGCATCCTCTTCCTACCAATATAACTACAAGGAAACAGGCAAAGGACAGAGATTCCAACTTGAGTATTAGGCATAGATAAGGACGCAGTGCAGCTTAGGTTTATGCAGACACCTTTGAAAGCTTGCGTCTTATGTTTGATGCATCACACCACAAAATGCATCTCATCGACAACCAAGACTGCCATCTGCCATCAATGGTGCCATTTCCTTGGCTGCATGTATCAGGACCCCAACTATTCCTGCCTAGTGGACTGTGTTCAAGCCAGAAAGTTAAAACGAATAGAGAGATGAAAAGATCTTTCAGATCATTTCCCAAAGATGGGTTGGGATCTCTAGCTGTGTACACAGAGGTTAGAAAGGGTCCCAAAAGGCCGGATGTGAGAATTTGGAGGTGGTTGTCTTCAACTCCCCAGAGTTCCAGCCTCAGATGCTTTTTGGCATAGCTCTCCAAATGCTGGTGGTAAACACGGGACAGAAAACTGTAGGAAAGAAACAGTCTGCAGTAAAGGACCTACGAATTCAAGAGCAGCCCCTAGGGTTTCATTCTGGGGAGTGTGAATGACACGCCCAAAAGTCTTCCCCCCCTCACACCCATCCAGCTGCCCCTGCTTCCTCCTGGGCACCCTGCTCTCAGTGCCCTCCTGCAGCACAGGTGCCCCTTCTGCCCTGCCCGCCTTCCTACTCCACGCACGGATCTGTGATCTGTTCCTGTTGTCTGGTACCTGTTTGATTTTGCTTGACGAGAGCAAGTTGAGGAGCTGCTGATCCTGCCTGCCAGGTAAAGCAGTACTGGTCTATTTTGCCCTGAAACTGTCTTTTTCAACATTCAAGGGATTCTCCTCTGTCAAAGCATCCCAGCATCTGTGGAACAAGTTGATATTCAACCTGCAGTTCTTCTGAGGATGTCAAACATATGTCCTCTCCGTCACCTCTTTTCAGACTAACGAGTCTAAATTTCTCTAATATGAAATGTGGCTCAAGTGATTGAGCAACTGAGTTTGAACTCACATTTACTTTAATTAACTTAAATTTAAATGTAAAAGTTGAAGCTGTGTGAAATATGGTTTTCCATGAAACCAGTTTATTGTTTTGGTAGGGCTACAGTTTAACAGTGGAAAAATTAGCTTCTTGATTGAGATGTGTTCTTTTTCTTATTTTATTTTACTTCTCAAAATACATTGTACTTGATTTTCAGGCCCCTTTACCCGTTCTTCTCCCCCCCTCCCCGAGATGTGTTTTAAATGTAAAATACACACAGGATTTTGAAGACTTAGTACAAAAAAAATGTAAATAATCTCATTAATGGTTTTTAAATATTAATTACATGCTAAAATAATAATATTTGGATATGTTGGATTCAATAAAATATATTATTAAAACTAATTTCATCTAATTTATTTTTACCCTTTTAATGTGATTACTAGAAAATTTAATATGACATATGGGGTTTGAATTATATTTCTGTTGAACAGCACTCCATAGATGATTCCAGTGACTTGTTCTATTCTTCCCATTTACTATTTCCTTTTTATGGAAAAATTTAATGTAGCAATGATGGACAATTAATTAGTTTTCATGTTTTGGGCTTAAGTAGCATTTGTTTTTTCTTCGTTTTAGAAAATGAGAGGTAAAATTTGAAACTGCTATAGTTCTTTAAGATTATATAATATTTTAAAATGGAATATTTTTACTATACCAATCTGTGAAATTTAAAAAACATTATTTTCCTATATCCGTATCAGGACAACTGTCCTTGGATCTATCGGTACTTTGTCCTGAGAAATGCACCAACCAGGCCACATGGGGACAGGGATGTATCCTGATTCTAAGCCTTAGGCTCCCTGAGTTGCATCTTCTGTGATTATGAGGCTTAAGTGAAAGTTGTCTTTACACATGTCACATGGGCATAAAGTAACTGCCATGCTCCATGCCCAGGAGAACTTAACCACAGGCTACAGAGCCATAGGTTTAGAAAGGCTGAAGTGCAGAGACTTCTGGAGGATATATGAAAAAACTGTGATCTCAAGGGACGGTGCAGAAGACCAGATCTAATCACATGACTAACATCTGACAGGGAGCAGGTCTCTTTTTACTGTATGGTAATGATTTCTGGGTCTATTTTCCATTAGTTAGTTGAGCCATTACAGGTTTCTTCTGAGCTAAGAATGGTCCATTTTCTGAGAGATCAAGTATTCCGCCTGGACCCATGGTGAAGTTTCCCTCGAGGA
>NW_007739197.1:23433-29682 GCF_000696425.1 Galeopterus variegatus | reverse complement strand
AAAAAAAAAAAAAAAGAAAGAAAGGATACTATGAACAGCTGTATCAGCTATATGCCAACAAATTAGACAACCTAGGTGAAATGGACAAATTGATAGAAAGATACAATTTACTAAAATTGACTCAAGAAGAAATAAAAATTTGGAATAGACCTATAACAAGTAAAGAGGTTAAATTAGTAATCAAAAAATTACCCACAAATAAAATCCCAGAACCAGATGGCTTTACTGGAAAATTCTGCCAATTGTTTACAGAAGAATTAATACTAATCCTTCACAAACTCTTCCAAAAAATAGGAAAAGAGGGATCACATACGAACTTATTCTATGAAGCCAGTATTATTCTGATACAAAATCAAGGACATCACAAGAAAACTATAGACCAATATCTCTTATTAATATAGATGCAAAAATCTTCAAGAAAATACTAGCAAACAGAATCCAGCAACATATAAAAGGGATTATACTTGTACAGCATGACCAAATTGGATTTATCACCAGGTTGCAAGTTTGGTTTAATATATAAAAATTAATGAAAGTAATGCATCATATTAATAGACAAAAGCCACACGATCATCTCCATAAATACAGAAAAAGCATCTGACAAAATCCAATATCTTTTCACAATAAAAATACTCAACAAAATGGTTTTAAAGGGGAACTTTTTCAACCCAATCAAGGTCATCTGTAAAAATCCCACAGCTAATATCATTAATTGTGGAAGACTAAATACTTTCCCCCTAAAATCAGGAACAAGAATGTCTGTGCTGACCACTTCTATTCAATACTGTGTCAAGGATCTAGCCAGGATAATTAGGCAGGAAAAAAAGTAAATGCTATCCAGATTGGACAGGAAAGAATAACAATATCTCTATTTGCAGATGACATGGTCTTGTATATAGAAAATTCTAAGGAATAGACACACACAAAGAAAAAAACTATTAGAATTGATAAATGAGTTCAGCAAGGTTGCAGGACATACAATCAAGATACAAAAATCAATTGCTGGTTGGTTGGTAGCTCACGTGGTTAGAGCATGGTGCTTATAACACTGAGGTCAAGGGTTCTGATCCCCTTACTGGCCAGCCACCAAGAAAAAAAATTGTATTTCTATACAGTTAGCAATGAAAAATCTGAAAATAAAATTAAGGAAACAATTTCATTTAACCATAGCATCAAAAAGAGCAAAACACATTTCATTGAATGATAGATCAAAAAGAGTAAAATACTCAGGAATAAATTTAACAAAATAAATGTAAGACTTTTACATTGAAAATGGCAAAACATCATTCAAAGAATGAGAGAAGATCTAAATAAATAGAAAGACATACTATGATCATGAATTGGAAGACGTCATATTGGTAAGATAGCAATACACCCTCAATTGATCTATAGACTCAATGCAATTCCTATAAAAATCCAAGCTGCCTTTTTTTTTCTGTGAAATTTGACAAGCTAATTCTAAAATTCATATGGAAATGCAAGGTACCCAGAATAGCTAAAACAATCCTGAAAAAGAATAACAAAGTTGAAGGATTCATACTTCCTATATATAAAGCTATAATCATCAAGATATTGTGGTACTGGCATCAGGAGAGAAAGTTAGATCAAGTGAATAGAATTGGGAGTTCAGAAATAAACCCTTTCTTTTATGGTCAATTGATTTTTGACAAGGATGCCAAGACAATTCAATGGATAAAAAGTAGAAAATGAAGAACAAACTAAAAGCAAGCAGAAAGAAGGAAATAACAAAGACTATGTGGAAATAAATAAACTAGAGAATAGAAAAACAGTAGAGAAAATCAACAAAACCAAAAGTGAGTTCTTTGAAAAGATCAACAAAATTGAAAATCCTTTACCTAAACTGATGAATAAAAAAAAGAGAGTAGACTAAAATTATCAGAATCAGAAATGAAAGAGGAGACATCCCTACTGACCTTACAGAGCTAAAAAGGCTTATAAGAGAATACTATCAGGGATGGCTGATTAGTTCACTTGGGAGAGTGTGGTGCTGATAACACCATGGTCAGGAGTTTGGATCCTGTGCTGGCCAGCCACCAAAAAAAAAAAAAAAGAAAGAAAGGATACTATGAACAGCTGTATCAGCTATATGCCAACAAATTAGACAACCTAGATGAAATGGACAAATTGATAGAAAGATACAATTTACTAAAATTGACTCAAGAAGAAATAAAAATTTGGAATAGACCTATAACAAGTAAAGAGGTTAAATTAGTAATCAAAAAATTACCCACAAATAAAATCCCAGAACCAGATGGCTTTACTGGAAAATTCTGCCAATTGTTTACAGAAGAATTAATACTAATCCTTCACAAACTCTTCCAAAAAATAGGAAAAGAGGGATCACATACGAACTTATTCTATGAAGCCAGTATTATTCTGATACAAAATCAAGGACATCACAAGAAAACTATAGACCAATATCTCTTATTAATATAGATGCAAAAATCTTCAAGAAAATACTAGCAAACAGAATCCAGCAACATATAAAAGGGATTATACTTGTACAGCATGACCAAATTGGATTTATCACCAGGTTGCAAGTTTGGTTTAATATATAAAAATTAATGAAAGTAATGCATCATATTAATAGACAAAAGCCACACGATCATCTCCATAAATACAGAAAAAGCATCTGACAAAATCCAATATCTTTTCACAATAAAAATACTCAACAAAATGGTTTTAAAGGGGAACTTTTTCAACCCAATCAAGGTCATCTGTAAAAATCCCACAGCTAATATCAAACTTAATTGTGGAAGACTAAATACTTTCCCCCTAAAATCAGGAACAAGAATGTCTGTGCTGACCACTTCTATTCAATACTGTGTCAAGGATCTAGCCAGGATAATTAGGCAGGAAAAAAAGTAAATGCTATCCAGATTGGACAGGAAAGAATAACAATATCTCTATTTGCAGATGACATGGTCTTGTATATAGAAAATTCTAAGGAATAGACACACACAAAGAAAAAAACTATTAGAATTGATAAATGAGTTCAGCAAGGTTGCAGGACATACAATCAAGATACAAAAATCAATTGCTGGTTGGTTGGTAGCTCACGTGGTTAGAGCATGGTGCTTATAACACTGAGGTCAAGGGTTCTGATCCCCTTACTGGCCAGCCACCAAGAAAAAAAAATTGTATTTCTATACAGTTAGCAATGAAAAATCTGAAAATAAAATTAAGGAAACAATTTCATTTAACCATAGCATCAAAAAGAGCAAAACACATTTCATTGAATGATAGATCAAAAAGAGTAAAATACTCAGGAATAAATTTAACAAAATAAATGTAAGACTTTTACATTGAAAATGGCAAAACATCATTCAAAGAATGAGAGAAGATCTAAATAAATAGAAAGACATACTATGATCATGAATTGGAAGACGTCATATTGGTAAGACAGCAATACACCCTCAATTGATCTATAGACTCAATGCAATTCCTATAAAAATCCAAGCTGCCTTTTTTTTTCTGTGAAATTTGACAAGCTAATTCTAAAATTCATATGGAAATGCAAGGTACCCAGAATAGCTAAAACAATCCTGAAAAAGAATAACAAAGTTGAAGGATTCATACTTCCTATATATAAAGCTATAATCATCAAGATACTGTGGTACTGGCATCAGGAGAGAAAGTTAGATCAAGTGAATAGAATTGGGAGTTCAGAAATAAACCCTTTCTTTTATGGTCAATTGATTTTTGACAAGGATGCCAAGACAATTCAATGGAGAAATAACAGTCTTTTCAACAAAGGGTGCAGGGACAACTGGATAACCATGTACAAAAGAATGAACTTGGTCCCCTATATCATACCATATACAAAAATTAGCTTAACATGGAAAAAGATTTAAATGTAAGACATAAAACTGTAGAACTATTAGAATAAAACATGGGAGCAAGTCTTTATGGCTTTGAATTTGATAATGGATTCTTAGATATGACACCAAAAGCACAGGAAATGAGATAACAAAATGCAAATTGGATGTTAACAGAATTAAAAACTCTTTTGTATCAATGGACACCATCATGAAACTGAAAATCCATAAACTGGGAGGATTTTTTAAAAATTATACATTTGATATGGGATTTATATCCAGAACATATAAAGAACTCTCACAACTCAACTAGCATCCCTGGTTCATGTGGCCTATGAACGGGTCTGGGATCTTGCGGGTATTGGAAGCCAGTGGTTCCCAAACTCTACTACTGCACTCAAAAATAGGGTTGCCAGATTTAGCAAGTGAAAACAAAGAACACTCAGTCAAATTTAAATTTCAGTAAACAATAATTTTTTTCTTAGTATAACTAAGCCCCATGCAATGTTTCAGACAAATTTAACTGGTCCTGTATTTTATATGGAATCCCTATCCAGGAATCACCTCCAGATCCTGGGCGCAGCCCCAGAGGTCATGACTCAGCAGGTCTGAGATGGGACTTAGGAAAGTGCCCTCTTAACCCTCCTTGGGGACTCTGATGTGTGTCCAGACCACACCGATAAAATTCTCTAAGGGAGTCACCAGAACTTCAAGAGCTGCTGTCCATACTCCTTGGGAGTATATAAACAGAGAACAAAGTCACACTAACAAATAACATGGAAATGCATGTTTTGCAAAAATCAATGTGTTGAAATGGTTTAGGATGCTAAATAAAAGAGCAAGGCAAGGCAAAACAAAATAAAATAACAACAACAAAATCTCCTGAAGGAATCCAACCAGGTGACTTTCCTGCCACGTTTCTGGGAAAAGTGGCCAACATGGTCACCCCAAGCAGATTGTGGCAGTCATCTCATGCAACAGGACGTAAAACCCTTTATGCAATTTTCTGTTTATTTTCTCCAGGTCGCCCAGTTTCAGCACAGTGCTCTAAGTCAGGCTCTGAACACAATCCTGACCACATTCTTTCTGTTACACCACAGAGAGCAGGAAACCACCAGCGCTACTGCAGGAACCCCCAAAGACAGGGGAAAGCCACACCCAGCATGAGTCTTCAGTGTCATGAAAACCGAAGGTCACGGCATGGTGAGTGGATTTCACGGCTGCTCTACAGGGTGCAATTAACTTAAGTGCTACTACAGGGGCACATGGCTATATAAAAAAATGTGTCTGTCCTCCAATGACTGAAGAGTCTTAGAGTCCCACCAACTCTTTTTGCAGAAGGCATATCCCACTGCGGCCACATTTGCAAGGGAAGGAAAAACCCCAACTCACTTTCCATCCACAGCCTCGACAATCTTGACCTCAATCTCCTGCTCGTGCAGTGTGCGCAGCATCCGGTCCCGCCTGTCCTTTCTGCGCTTGAGGTTTATCATGAAAATCTAACGCAGGAAGAAAAATGGAAAAGAAACACAAATGACTCAAGTCCATTTTAGGCTGTTTGAAAAGTTTAGTAAATGTGAAGACCAACGTTTTGGGTAGAATAAGGAGTGGAAAGGAGGGGAAAACTGAGAGGAAGATTTGTTTATATTTCATAGGAGGTCTCTGTAGGGCAAGTGATATTGCTCCAAACTGAGTTCCTTTCAAAACTCAGTCACTTGTAGTGACTTAACCCTCTCTTTGTCTCTCTGATGCTCATTGGTAAGCACGTCCTCCCTGCTCTTGAGAAAGAAAAGTTCGACAAGTTACGCTTCAGGAGGTATACCCAAGTATCATTTTGCACACCATAAAAACATATAATTATCATGAGTCAATTAAGAAAAATTAATTAAAAAAGAGAGAGAGAAACAGAGGGTAGAATAGTGGTCACCAGTGACAGGAGGAGAAATGCTGGTAGACGGGTACAAAGTTACAGAGTCACGGTCAGACAGGAAGAATAAGTTCTGGTGCTCTGGGGTGACTATAGCTAATAATATCGTATTGTATGTTTCAAGATGGCCAGAAAAGAAGCCCTTGAATGTTAAAACCGGAAACAATTGAGAAATGTTGAGATGATAGATATGCTACCTATCCTGATTGGATCATTACACGACATATGCACGTATTGAGACAACAAACTGTGCCCCATAAAAATGTACAATGTAAAAAAAAACAAAAAAAGCCCCCACACACCACAGAACTGACCCTATAAAGCTTGGTCAATTTTGATCTTTTCAAAGATGAAAAAAGAGGCCAAAAAGAATTAAACCCAAAACATATAACACTAAGGTGTAGGAAGCAGTTTCACAAGAGGTGAAACATATCAGCAGATCTGAGTTCAAGTCCTGACTGTTAATTTGCTAAGCATTTGCTC
>NW_007739197.1:21693-22413 GCF_000696425.1 Galeopterus variegatus | reverse complement strand
CTTAGAGACAAGGGAATTTTTCTGAAAGAAGTAAAGAGAAGGGTCCCTGCCCTTGGGGGCAGCTCCTTGACAAAGAAGGAATGGGAATGGGAAAGCACAATTTCTGCATCATGTGGATCTGCAGGAGATGCTGTTGAGGACACCTACTAGTCCATGAACTACCAAAGAACATGCATTCAGATCTCCCCCGTGAGGGCTGGGTCCACCTGTAGCCCCTCACCTTAGCCCCTAAATTTCTATTGGCTGCCCGGAATATATACACGTCTTGAGGTCACTACAAGGAGTTACAGGTAATGAGGTTGTCCTGACTATTCCCAGATTAAAGGAACCCCAGAAGTACCTAAAGCCTCATGAATGCTATTACAGGTTAATTAGTGTTTTAATAAAGCCCCCTTGCTACAAGCAGTAATAAACTCATTTTGAATGCTAACTAGTCCTCCAAAATTGGGAGACTTCAGCTGCCAGCAAGAAATGACGATGACACACAGCGTGGTGAAGAAGAAAGCTACAGGAATACGTCAGATGACGCTGGCTTCATCCTGACTGCCACCGGATGACTCTGAGGAGGACCTTGACTGTTTCTGAGTCCAGTGCCCTCATCTGGAAAAAGAGGGAGTTGAAGAAACTCACCTCTCAATCTCAGTTATAGATTAAAACTTCTATGATATGTGATTTATAATAAAGTTTGCTTTATGCTAAAGCCAGAATAAAGAAAAAACT
>NW_007739197.1:19239-20269 GCF_000696425.1 Galeopterus variegatus | reverse complement strand
GTTGCAGGCCCCGCCAGGACAAGTGTAATAAAAACTGTAGCCACGAAGGAAAAACACAGACGGTTCGCTCATACTTAGTGAACAGTCAACAGAGAAAAGAGCCTCAGAGCCAAATGTAGCCCAGACACCACCAGCGAGGTCACGGAGTGCTGGGAGGGTTGACAAGTCCCTTGACAATCCCTCTTTCCACCCTCCTGTCTCTGTTCCAGGCAGAGAGATAACTACCTTGGGCTCAGGGAAGTAGCCCCTGTGTCACTTGCTAGAGTTGGCATTTTCCAGGCCTCTAGGAATGACCCAGTACTTACACCATTTCCTGCTAAGTGAAGACCAGAACTAGGAGATCCTAGTCTTGTTCCATTTTATTTGCTTTGGTTTGGTCCTCATAGGAATGTGTTTTTAGGAGGAAAAATGCAGATACATATAAAGATACTTGGGTCCTTTCACCTAGAAAAGTGAGAGCTTTAGGGAAGGAAAAGTACAGTGATCTGTGGAAGCTGCATGGCATGGGCCAGCCCTCTCTGTGGCCCTGACTGTTTGTTTGTTTAAACAGAATTTATTTTTTAGAGCAGTTTTAGGTTATTGCAAGATTGAGCAGAAGTTACAGAGACTTCCCATGTGTGCCCAGCCCCCACATATGCACATCCTCCCCACTGTCAAATCCCAGAGTGGTGCAGACTGGTGCGTCCGCTACAACTGATGAGCCTCCAGTGACACCCTGTCATCACCTGAAGTCCATCGTTTATATGGTTCCCTCTTTACAGGGTCCACTCTCGGTTTTGGACATTCTGTGGATTTTGACAAACGTGTAATGACGTGTATTCATCCACTTTTATAGTATCACGCAGCAGGGTTTCAATGTTTGCTCATATAATTACTTCTCCCAGTGACTGAGCTGATCTCCACTGAGATCCCCTAGACAGGCGCACCCCACACTGCTTCATCTGGACTCTACTCACCTGGCAAGACCCCACTACTCTTTTTACGTTGACCTTTTGTTGAGTTAGGCTGACGATTCCTATGTCCTTTGAAA
>NW_007739197.1:16918-17537 GCF_000696425.1 Galeopterus variegatus | reverse complement strand
TTGAACCTTGATAAAAAGGTTGCTAAGACACGGCAATATCCTAGAAAAATCCAATTTACTTTCACTACTAAATAGTAACTATTTTCTGACTCAATGATGAACTCATTTTACCATTATCCTCCTTTTTTAAGATGAGAAAACGGAGGCATCACAAAAACCGAGTCGTTTTCTCAAGGCCTCAATGCCTTTTCATCAGCCAGTTCAGTCTCACTGGTTGTCAGATGTACTCAGGCTCGTGTTCCAATATAAACATACAAGCACCTGCACACACGCACATGTGTGCACGTGCACACACACACAGACACCTTTCCTACCTCATCAAATCCCATCTTGTCTGGATATTTAGGAACAACTGAGACAAACTGGGAGGGTTCCATTGGAGGACGGTCAACTGGAAGACACAAGAGACATGCAGAGTGCTTTGTTAGTGAAAGGGTCAAAAAACAGAATTCCATCTGTCTCCTGATCTCCAGGGCTGGAAAACAACCTGGATGGATATCCAGGGCCGGGGACAACGGTTCAGCTGTTCTCCAGGACCACACGGCTGCGCAGTAACCATGATGATGGTCAGGGCAGTGGTTTCAAGAGCGCTTGTTTATATGCAGACTGCAATTATTTG
>NW_007739197.1:14411-15587 GCF_000696425.1 Galeopterus variegatus | reverse complement strand
ATATGGAGAAGCCACAAATTTCAAACAGCCTGGAACGTTGCCTCAACAGATGGAGAGCAGCTGCCCAGGAAAGACACCAGGACTGCAGACTTTGAATAGCCAGAAATAAGCCATAGTTGTATTAAGCCAATGAGATTTTGGCACAGTTTGCTATCCCAGCATAACATCACCCATCCTGACTCAGATACTGTCCAGAGGGTACGATCTGTTTAACTTACTCTTCAGTGGGATATTAAAGAGAACCATGATACTCGGTTTCAATTATGATCAAAAGATGAGAAATTGTAGAAGGTGGGAGACAGGTTTCCTAAAGCCAAACACCAGAGTTACTCTCAGTATTTCAAACCTGACCCTTACAGTCACATTTCTGTGAGTACACAGTGCGTCTGTTTCTCTTTCCGAGAGCAGTCCATAATATTTTGTTTCTTTCTGCTTCACTTCACTTCTTATTAGTTTCTTTTAAAATCAACATGGAAGGTCCAGCATGCAGAGGGTTAGGTTTTTAAGAGAAAGAAACAATGTACCAACTCCTTCCCATTCACCACGTTGTTGGAGGAGCTGTCTAGCCTCTCCCTCCTTGGGCCTCAGCCTTGCCAGGGGGTTACATTTTGAATTACCCCTTCCAGGCTGCTGGTCCCCATTTGGCACTCACATGGCCTGTGTGGCTCTAACGTTTCAGCCAAAGAGACTGCTTTTAGCCACTTTGCTTCCATCAATCATGGGCAGTCGTTGCGTTCACATGACAAGTGTCCCAAAAAAGCCACAAGTGGCTGGCTCCTTAAAGTCACCATTGAGCAAAAATATAAGAGAAGCGTGCCAGGGTTTTGCCACCGAAGGCAGCACTAAGCCACGGAAGAAAACAGGAAGTGACACAATGAGCCAGACCCAACAAACTCACTGTGGGGAGAAAGAGACGTGCCTTTGCTGACATCAGACTGGAAAGTTAGGCATACCCCAGCTTCTGTTTGTGGTCCTTCCTGACTCCCTCATTCGTAAGTTATCCAGTCTCACTGAACTCACCCCTACCGCCACTTGGGGCAATGGGCTTCATTGTCTCTTGGATAGTTTCAAGATAGAGGAATAATAATTACAGCAATTGTTATAGAGATCTCAGCACTCACTGATCTCTGGGCTACGCTCTGGACATACGTAATCATATTTATTTAATCTTTACAC
>NW_007739197.1:10088-13722 GCF_000696425.1 Galeopterus variegatus | reverse complement strand
TATTAGTGTCTCTGTTTTTACAGACAAGGAAACAAAGACTTAAATAACATGCCCAAGGTCACAGAGCTGATAGAGCTGGTATCTGAACCTAGGTCTGATTCCTGCACCTGAACTCTTAACCCCGACTCTACACTACCCCCAAAGCTAGTCCTTGGTAGCCATTGGTGTTGGGTAACTGGGCAACTGGGCTGGGTTCACAGTAACTAATTTAGCCTAGTCATGTCTGGAAAAGCACATGAGAGACTGCATTTGGATCAAATCCTAATACTTCTCTGTAGTTCCTCTGGAACTTCTTCCATTGCTGCAGCCACCACCCTAGCTCAGGTCCTCACCCACCATGCCTGGACTGTTTTAATATTTTTCAAACACTCACATGATCTCAATCTCGCCTGTTCTAACTCATCATGCACATTGTTGTCAAAATCATCTTCCTCAAGCATAGATCTGTTCTCAACTATAACAGTCACTTAAAAGTGCTTTACAATTTGTTAAGTGCTTTCATAGTCATCATGTAATTTTGTGTTCTTTTTTTTGTTTGTTGTTGTTGTTTGTTTTTACAGATAAATAAACTGAGACCAATCCAGATGTAGACTTGCCCATGGTCAAACAGTGAGTGTTTGGTACAGTCGGAACTCAGCGTTAGGTCTTCTGACTTCAGATCCAAATATCTTAGTAATCTTTACACGACATTCTATTGCCTCAGAATGTCTAATAATGAGAACAGGCAACTGCAATTTCCTATTGCTTCATGCTGTGATTTGCAGGACCAGCCTCTTCATGCCTCAGAACCCATTTACACGTATCACTTTTACACACTCTGGCGTCCTGTCGTTCATCTCCCAAAGGAAGCACATCTTCCAATTCTCCATACAGCTCCTAACATGTCAAATGAGTTAGCACATGTGCAGTGATGGGCACTGTAGTGAATTGAATTGTGTCCCCCCAAAACTCCCTGAAGCTTGAATTGTGTCCCCCAAGTTTTATGTCTTAAAAACAGCCCCCACTGTGACTATTAAGAGGGTGGGAAATCCTGTTATGGTAATTGAAAGGTGGAGCCTGGAAGAGGTGATTGGGTTGTGGAACTGTGCAGCAGTGAATGAATTAAACATGGTGGTCAGGCGTGTGTTTCTGAGGACTTTAAAAGAAGAGAGTCTCTCTCTCTCTCTCTGCTCTCTCTGCTTCCACCATCTAACAGTGTGAGACCCCTGGGTCACTGTTGACACCACCAGATGGACTTTGGACTTCCTGACCTCAGAAACTGTAAGCAATAAATTTTGTTTTCTTTAGAAATTACCCAGTTCCGAGTATTTTGTTATAAGCAACATAAACAGACTAATACAGGCACAGTGCTTTTAATAAGTGTTATTTGCTGTTGTTATAACCCTTCTCCCACACCAGTCTCTGAAACTCCAGTCTCCAATTCATAAATTCCCTGACCAATCCCATGTAAATACTCTCAATTCTCTTCCATTGATCTTGCCTGATAAGACCTTAATCCTGGTTTAACCCAATTATCTAGTTACTCAGCACCAAGGATACTGCAGAAGCTCACACAATTGGGTTGACCAATCACTTCAAAGTTCCAGCCACAGATGTCCGGTTGACACTTGACATCACCAAATGATGCAACTATACTTCTATAGTAAATTTACTTTCCCACTTTCTGAGAAATCTGTTTTATGCCTTTTCTCTCCTGAAGTCTCCCACATCTCTCTCCACCTCATGACTGGGTGACATACTTCACAGAGAAAATATTCAAAATCAAATTAGATCTGACTTTTCCTTCCACCTCGTGTCCACAAACCCAACGGCAGGTGTACCTCCATATTCTGCCTTCCCATGTACTGCCGCACATGAAGTGTCCACCTTTCTGTCTAGAACAACTCTCCAATATTGTCCTTGTTTTCTCAAGGATTTTAGCCTTACAATTTTCTTCTATTCCACATCATCAAGTTCTCCTTATATACTGGATCCTTCTCGTTAGCATGCAAACATGCTGTAATATTCCCATCTTAAAAAAACAAACACAGACTAACCAAATCAAATAAAAATACTGTCTGCCTCGATCTCCCGCCCCAAAGCCACCATCCCGTCCTCATTCCCCGTCCCATCTATATTCCACTGTCTCGTCTCCCCATTGCCTTCTCTTCCGCCCACCCTACTGGGCTTGTGTCCCCATCACTGCACTGAAGTGGCTCTTGTCGAGGTCATCACAGACATCATCCTGATGGAACCAACAATCAGTTCTTTATCCTCATTTTACTTGATTTCTCAGCAGTTTCTGGCTCTTTCTTGAAATGCTTGTCAACTTTTCCTCCCAGATTTCTGGCTCTTTGTCTCCCCCAGGGATTTGTCCTCCCATTCTTTTTCCATGCTCTTTTACTACATGAGTTCACACTGTTCCGTGGCTTCAAATATCCTGTTTATGCTGATGATTTTCAAATGTCTCTAGATAGAGTCTCTTCCCTGAACTCCAGACACAATCATTCAACTATCTCCTGATCTCCCTATTCAGATGTCTAATAAATGTCTTAAGCTTACACAACCCAAATATCCCTCTCCACATCTTTTCCTATGAAGCTGTTCTCATCCCAGTAAGTGGTATAGCAGGCTAAAATCCTGGAGTTATTCTCCATTCCTTTATTTCCTTCATGGACTGCACCCAGGTCTCTGTAAGTCCTGACCTGTCTGCTTCTCATCACTTCCCTGCTACAGCTCACATCCCGGACACCACCATCTCTCACCAGGAGAGATACACACCACAGCCTGAGTGACCTTTCTAAATGCATAAATCACACCATACTACTCCCTATGGAGAACCATTACTCTTAGAATAAAACCCACTTTCTTACCATGGCCAGAACGTTCTGCATGATCTGGACACTTCTTCTTCCGTGACTTCATCTCCCTCTACCCAAGTCCTCACTCTCCACAGTCCAACTACATTGGTCATTTGTCCCTGAAACACCCCCAAGCTTCTTCCTATCTAACAGCCTTTACTTGTGCTGTTATTTCTGCTTGGAACACTTTTCCCCCAAACACTCGTGTGAATGTTTCCTTGATATATTTTCTATCTCTCTCTGTTAGAATATAAGCTCCTGGATGGCAGGGCTTCTGCCTGTTTTGTTTACTGCTGTATGCCCAGCATCTTGAATAATCTGTGGAATATAGCATGTGTTGGATGCATACGTATAGCCTGTTTCTCCCTTTTAAAACCTTCGATGTCTTCTTAGCATGGGCATTCTGCTTTAGCTGTGCATTCAAGGACCACAATGATGAAGCCACCCTAGCCTCTCACATTTTATTTCCTTCTACTGTTTTAAGCCAACTCTCCTCCAGGATGAGAATGCTTTGTCTTTGCTCAGCCTATTTCCTCTGCCTGTGGGATACTTACTATATCACTCCTCTGGTTTAAACTCCGCACTTCTATCCAAGCTCAGCTTAAGAACCCTCAGGACTGAAGTTCTTCCATATCACATAAGCCATATCCATCTCTCTCTATTCCAAATTCCTAGTGCACTTGGATCTGCTTCTTTCACAAAGTACTACACTGCATGTTGGTATCTTTTTTATGTCTGTCCTGTCTCCACAATTAAATCATAAACATCTGAAAACAGAATTGGTTATAAAATGT
>NW_007739197.1:8236-8486 GCF_000696425.1 Galeopterus variegatus | reverse complement strand
AGATAAAGAAACTCAAGCCCTGAGACGTTGACTCTCCCTTCATAAGTGACAGAGCCTGAGTTCAAGTCCATTATTATGGCTTCAGGTTCAGTGCTCTTGGCAATACTGTTTTTATTCATTTAACTCATTCATCCATTCATTTGTCTGGTCATGCCTTTAACGCCTATTCATCTGGGACCAAACGTGTGCCATGCACTGTGCTAGGTGCTTGGGATATAAGGCAATACAATACTACCTTGGCCTCTAGAGC
>NW_007739197.1:5557-6136 GCF_000696425.1 Galeopterus variegatus | reverse complement strand
GTGAGGCTTACTGAGGGCAAAGACCTTCTCATATTCATATTTCACACAGGAAGAGTTTAAGAATGAACAGACAAATGAATAGCTGTATATTCAGCCATGGCAGACTGATGGCCATGAGATTCCAGTCCTGGAAGAGGAGAGAAGTGGCTGGTATGGTCGCTGTGGCAATGGAACAAGAGCCATCACCTGGCTCCTGGGGCACTCACTCATTGCTTCTATCTGCACGTGGATGAGGTTCTCGATGTCTTCCTGCAGCGTCTGATGGGGCTTCAGGGGGATGGGCAGGTAGCCATAGTGGTCTCTGTTGCAGAGGTACATCTGGATGCCTGAGGATCCAAGAGAGAGACAAGGCCGACCAATGAGAGAACGTACTTCTCAGTGACAACTGAGGAAAAGGAGACCGACCTGTGCACGATGCTGAATTTGACACTGAAATTCAACAAGTCATTGTTTCAGAAGCAAAAATGCTTCTTTATTAAAAGAGTAAAACATAGAATTGGGGCTAATAAAAACACTGGGCCATTCTTTAGCCCAGAGGAAATTGACTTTTTCTCTCTGAAGTAAAAGCAAACTCATGGC
>NW_007739197.1:2962-3610 GCF_000696425.1 Galeopterus variegatus | reverse complement strand
ACTAACCATAGTCTATAAATAGCTCAGCTTGGAATCAGGTGCACATGATTATAACAACAAAAACGCTGACCACTGATCTATCTTAAGTTATGTCGAGAGGACAAAGCATGAGAAGAACGTGTTTGCCCGTGCAGGGCAAAGGGTGGAGAGAAATCTAACTCCTCACCTCTGTCGTGGAGCGTCCACAGATAACGCCTACAGTGAAAGTCAGGAAGGAGCTGTACAAGCATGTTATTTAGAACCACAATTGCAAATATTATACTATCATTATTGCTTAAAGAGGTAAAATTGGTTGTCTTCTGGAAGAGAGAAATGGTGCGGGGGTAATGTGCAGAGAACTCATTTTTAAATAAACCTTGGGTAACATTTGAACTCTTCTAATTATATGCATGAATAATTTGATAAAAATAAATAAAATTAAAAAGGAAATACGTTGATAACTAAATAAAGTCTAGGAAGGAATCTGGTACTCTCAGTAAAAGCTTCTTCTGGGGAAAACAATTTTCCCTTCACAAAAGAAAGGTGAATTACACTACACTTTGAAGGACCTTAACATGGCAGATTGATATAATTATCTCTATCCTTGATGATGAGAAATCAGACTCAGAGGAGGTTGTGATTTGTCTGAGGTCATGCAGTAAGTCATTA
>NW_007739197.1:0-571 GCF_000696425.1 Galeopterus variegatus | reverse complement strand
ATTGAGCATACCAATTCTGATATCATGCTAGCCCCAGAGGCAATAACAATACGATGTTTCAGGAGATGAGCTTTGGAGACAGCAAGATTGGTTCAAATCCCAATTCTCCATTTGTTTAGCAGAATCATCTAGGGCAAGTTACTCTGCACCTCAGTTTCTTCATCTTTAATGTGGGAATAATAAAATCTCCTTCACTGAGTTGAGGTGAGGATTAGTAAGACAATGTACAAAAAGTGCTTAGCATGGTGTCTGTCACATCATAAGCTACTATTACTTTGAAGTCATAATTATTGTTGTACTAGACTTTTTATTTACGTCACGGTGAATCTGTCCAAAAACCCTGGAAATTTTCATCACCTCCATTTTACAACTAAGAAGGTTACTTGTTCAAAGTCATATAATTTGAAAGCAGCAAAGTTAGAGTTTAAATCAACACCACAAAATACTATTAAAGCACTTATCACATTGCATGAAAAGTTTTTACTTATGTACCCAGCTCTCCACTGGGACGTGAGGCTTACTGAGGGCAAAGACCTTCTCATATTCATATTTCACACAGGAAGAGTTTAAG
>NW_007739196.1:37704-38108 GCF_000696425.1 Galeopterus variegatus | reverse complement strand
ACTTTAAGAATTAAATAGATATATAGAATGCTTTTATTAGAAAACATCTGCACAATACTTTGATAACTAATTAATCGGTCTTCTGTGCTTTGGGATATATTTTATTCACTGCGTGAACAGATCCGGTGAGACCATTTACAATTATTGTAGCAACTAAGGCCTAATTAGCCAATAGATTCTCCTGATGTTCTAATATTTTGAAATGTAGAGAAAATTGTTTGAATACCTAATAGGGCTTTTACAAAATTTGGGGACTTCACGATCAAAGCAAGCTAAGATTAATATTCATGGGAGATTTAACTAACAGAAAACGCCAAGGTGAATTAATATCCCTGAGAGGAGATTGAGAAGTAGAGAGAACATTCCAGAAGGAGGTCTTAGAGCTTTGGGGATTTCTTTTTTTT
>NW_007739196.1:32666-33794 GCF_000696425.1 Galeopterus variegatus | reverse complement strand
TTGATATAATCCCATTTATTTACTTTTTCTTTTGTTGCTTGTGCTTTTGGGGTCTTATTCACAAAGTCTTTGCCCAGTCCTACATCCCGAAGTGTTTCTTATGTTTCCTTTAGTAGTTTTATAGTTTCAGGTCTTGTATTTAAGTCTTGAATCCATTTTGAGTTGACTTTGGTATACGGCAAGAGGTGCGGGTCTAGTCTCATTCTTCTGCATTCATTCTTCTAGAAATACAATTGATTTTTGTGTATTGATCTTGTATCCTGCAACCTTGATGAACATGATTATGAGTTCTAATAGTTTTTTACTGCAGTCATCACTCACAAGTCCTTGGCCTGGGTGCAGGTCCGGCTTCACCCTGCCCAGCATGTGTGTGCTACCATGCAGTCCAGCAGGCTTTAACATTCAGGCTGGAGGATGATTCCCACATATTGGCTGCAGGACCATGGGTGGGATTTGGGTTGGTTTCTAACTTCTAAATATATTGAAATGGAGTCACCATTTGTACTCTTGCCCTGGGTCCCACAAATAACAGTAGCGGGCTTGTTTTCTATCTGCAGCTCTACTGCTTCACTACCCCACCACTACCCGCTTGCCTCTAGCCTAATGCATTTTATTCTATTGTTTATATATTCATTCTTTTGGGTTAGGGTATTATTCCTTTAAAACCTCCTTTATCAGGGACAGGTTGCTGAAGTGAGGCTGGATGACTGACCACTTATCAGGCACAGTTAAAGTAAATGTGATTAAACTAAGAATGTGTTTTTTTGGGGGGTGTATGATAGGAAATTATGATCACAGTAGCTATAATGCCTGTCAGAAATAAAAGGTAAACTTTGTTTCCTAAATATCTTAATTCAGGAGAAAGACAGACTTTTCTCCAAAATGTGTTTTTTCCCTTTTGTCTATCCATTTTATTTCCCTCTTATTATTATTTTTATGATGCATTAAATTGAACCGTTTACTTGCAGTGTGCTAGTTAAGACAATTTCCTTAGCATTTACTGAATGACTCAGCAGGCTAGATGTCCTAAAGCTAAATTGTAAAATCCCATTAAAACCTAGTCATATAAAAATAAAAGATGCTGCCTGGTGCACTCCATGACACGTTATGGTGAGGTCTCATCACGTT
>NW_007739196.1:29997-31626 GCF_000696425.1 Galeopterus variegatus | reverse complement strand
GCTCAGCCAGTGAGCGCACCAGCCATCCCTATATAGGATCTGAACCCGCGGCCTCAGCACTCCCAGTGCCTCACTCTCCCGAGTGAGCCACAGGGTTGGCCCTAAACTAGATATTATTGAAACCTCTCATGTTTCAGATGAAGAAGAAACAGGCCTACATGGGGTAAGTAGCTTGCTCAAGTCATCAGCTGATAAAGAGCAGAGCTGGAATACAAACTTAGGTCAAGGAGATTCTAGAGTCCATGCTCTTTTGTCTGTGAGAAAGGTGGCACACTATGGCCTGCAGGCCAAATCTGGTCATCTGTCTGTTTCTGTGCAGCCTAAGAGCCAAGAATGGTTATTATATTTTTAAACGGTTGAAAAAATTCAAAAGATGAATGATATTTTATTATGCATAAAATTGTGTGAAATTAATAAAATTTCATGTCCATATACAATGTTTTATTGGAATGCAGTCAAATCCACACATTATGTATTGTCTACAGCACTGTTGCACTACAATGGCAGAGTTGGGTAGTTGCAACAGAGATTATATGGCTGGCAAAGCCCAACACAGATAATATCTGGATCTTTATAGAAAAAGTTTGCCAACCTTTGCTTTATGCCATGATTCTTTTTTTTTTTTCCTTTTTGTCTTTTTTTTGTGTCCGGCAACGGATTGCAACCCTCAGTGTCGCACCTGTACTGGACCGGACCGGCAACGGGATCGCAACCCTCGGTGCTGCACCCGCACCTTGCTTAGCCAGTGAGCGGGAACCGGTCTGTATGTGGGATCCGAACCCTCGGCGGGAGCGCCGCTGCGCTCCTAAGCGGCGCACTGTAGCAGTGCACCACCGGGCCAGCCCTATGCCATGATTCTTAAACCAAGTTCACTTTAAACATTTAATGCTAAATTAAAAATCTGGAAGCTTGGGCCCATATGTAGGAACCTGCATATTTAAAAAATAAATCCCCAATATTACTTTGATAATTCCTAAAGTGATTATTATTATTATTACTGTCTTACATCGTGATTATTTGTGCTTTTCTTCTCTTCCCCTATCAATCTTTGAGGGCTAGGACCATGCTGAACTATCTTTGAATGAATAAGTGAGGGTGGAGTTCATGTATTAATTCATTAGGCATATACTTTCTACTGTCTACTATATGCCAGGTATTCTTTAGTGACAATGCAGAAGATATACAGTCTGAGAGAAAACATGGTAAGAGGTCTCCATTAATTGATTAAAATAATATTTGCTATACATAAGGTAACTCAGAAGACCCTTCAAGTTTTGAATAATAAATTATTTTAATTTTGTTATAGTATTAGATGTATTTTATAGAATTTAAGGACTTATACATTGGTAGTGCTAAAGTAAGTTATAATATGTATCTAACAATGATATTTGGGGGCCAGATAACAGGATATTAACTATGTTTACAATGGAATGGTGAATTGATGTGAATCCGTAAGACTCATCTGTATAGCTGTTTTTTGGCTATTGTTAAAAAAAGTAAACAAATGGATGTCATTACACCATAGATGGAACCAGATAGAGTCAGTTTAACTTCAATAGAAAGGTGTCTAGAGAACAGTTTAGCACTTGGTATCATTATGATATGTACAATCCTGCATTAAATAAACTT
>NW_007739196.1:5985-29875 GCF_000696425.1 Galeopterus variegatus | reverse complement strand
TTATGATATGTACAATCCTGCATTAAATAAACTTAATGGCTTTTAAAGTTTTTTTTTTTTTTTTTACACTTTGACTTAATTACAATTTTCTTGGAACTGTTTAAGGCTTCCTTTGTTGATATGCTAGGGTATGGTAGGTAGGTATATGAGAGTGAGAAAACAAATTTTCAGTTGTTACATTACCTCTATCCACTGGCCATGGAAGAAGCAGCTGTTATCACATTGACAAACTGGCAGAAAGTAGGAAATTACAGCACCATTAGGGAAAAAAAACCCAACAACTTAAAAAAAAAAAAACCCAAAATACTCTTCTGTAGATTTATATATAGATATATATTATGTTATCTATGGCTGTATAGCAAATTACTCCTAAAGTTGGAAGCTTAAAACAACACATATTTATCATCCCATAGTTTCTGTGTGTTACAAATCTAGTCCAGGACTGGGTGGGTAACTCTGGCTCAGGGCCTCCCACAAGATTACATGGCCAGGGCTGCAGTCATCTCAAGGCTCAATTGGGGCTGGAGAATCTCTTCCCAGCTCGCTCACATGGTTGTTGGAAGGATTCAGTTCCTTCTGGACCATTGGACTGAGCATCTCAATTCTCATGGTCTGTTGGCCAGAGGTCTCCTTCAGTTCCCTGCCACATGGGCTTCTTCATAGGGCAGCTCAAAACATGGCAGCTGGCTTCTATCAGAATAAGCCAGTGGGAAGGCAACAGAGGGCAAGACAGAAATCTGAGTCATCTTGTAACCTAATCTCAGAAGTGACATGCCATTAATTTTTCTGTATTCTATTCAGTAGAAGTGGACTACTAGGTCTAGCCTGCCCTCAGAGGCAGGACTTACACAGGGCATGACTACCAAGAGGAGGAAAACCACAATTTTAATTTTTTTTCTGATTAGAAAAGTAATAAAGACATAAAAATTTCAATCATTAGAGAAGCACCATTCATCGATAAAATATTTATTGAGTGCTTACTATGTGCCAGGCATAGGGATACAGTCATGTTCAAATAAGCAAGGTTCCCTGCCTTCATGTAGCATAATTCAGGAGCAAATAAATCAATTTGAAAGCATATTATAGTGTCTGGTACACAAGAATTCTCTCAGAATATGTTAGTTACTTTTATTTTTGAAGGATAGACATCCTGTCATAGCGATAGAGACAAGCTCCCCGGCCTGTGGCATCTCTAATCCTCTTATAGACAAATATGATTTGCTTAACCAGAGCAGAAATGGTCTTTCTTTCACTTATGTGTGAAAGAGGCAATTCATAATAGTTTCCAACACTACACACTTGTAACTGCTTTTCTCACATTTGTGTTTTTAAAGTGGCCTTCACCAGAAAAAAAAATAAAAACACTAAAGAGTCCCATGGAAATAGCTGTCCTAGTCGTTTTCCTGGAGTGCCCTGTTGACTACTGGATCCTTTGTACTACACATGCCAAGTTGACCTAACGTCTTCCAGCTTTGAATTATTTTAATTGCATTCTTTTCTAGATGCATATTTTCAGTCTCTCAAGTGCTCTTTAAAAAATGGCTTCTTGAACTACAAACACAGATTTCAAATGTGTGCCTGGTTATGCCAGTATTCTGCCGTTGCTTTCTCTAATTAATATTCTGTATCTCGAAAACTGTCTCAAGATTTTAATTGACTTTTGTCACCCCCATCTCATTCCAGTACTGTGCTGGCCATCCCTGTACATTATTAACAAACCATGCATACTGTGCTTCCCTCTGCCCCCACCTGATGTGTAGTTCTTTCTTGAACTTTGTTTTGAATGACAACTGAAGGATAATTTATTGCACTGGGCTTCCAACACTAGTATGGTCAGCTATAGTTTGCTGTGCTAATTAGGAAAAAACTGTCAATCAAAGAAGTTACTCACTTGAGAGAATAGACATAGCTTATTTGTTCTGTACTCAAACTTCTTCACATAGTGTAGAACTAACCCCCTACACCACTGAGAGAAGTATGCTAACAAATCTGAGCTATAAAATATTTTTATAGAAACATTGATTTATTCCTCTCAGGTTTAGAAATACATTTCCAAACTATAGGAAAAGGATAAGAATTTTGAGAAATACAAGAATTGTTTATTAAAGTGGGTTCTGTGAAAGCATTCTTTAAAATACTTCACCGAAATTATTCCATTCATTGTTCTTTGTTCTTAATTTCACAGATTCTGCTAACTGAAAGTTTCTCCAGCCCCTTTCCAGTGTGTCAGAAATGTCACATGGTTTGCCACCAAATAAACATCATTGACGCAGTGGGAGTCATCCCTCTGAAGCCTGTGGATCGTCTTTGTGGATTCATCTTATTCATGGTACTTCTAGGCACAAGATATCTATTTGTAGCAGTGCTGACTTTTCCCTGTTTAAACAACATTTTTGCAATGCTCTTTCTAAGTTTACGTATCCATGTTGGGGGAAAATAGCCTAAATGATTCATTTTCAAGAACAGCTTAACAAGGGTTGCTTGACTAACTTGTGGTGTGATAATCCCTGAAAGTGCACTTGCCCTAGGGTGACTTCTCAAGATAGTGGCTGGTCACATTGTTCTTCCTTCCTGGTTCTTCTTCCTCCTCAGGACTTCTGGCAGGCCTTTTTCGCAGGCTTGTCCTGGGCTCACCCCTTTCCACCAGAGGGAAGGGGACAATAAATGCCTTATAAGGAAGTAATAAAGCTTAGCTGACATTTGGGAAGATTGTGCACTCCATAGTACTCAGCTAGTGAGGAACTGGGGGAGGGACTTGTGCAGTAGGAAATAAATTGCTCAATGTAACCATTTCGGGCATGCCTGTGCCATTCACAGATATCCGGACCTTGCAAGACTGTTATTAAAGTCTCACTTTGCTGTACCTCATGTCTCTGTGTCCATCCTTTGGCATTCGATGGGTGAGGGCATTTCCTACACATGTAAAAGTGGAAGCACAGCCAACTTCTACTCAGATCACGTAAGTATATGGAAACTACTATGCAGGCAATTGCTTTCACTAATAAATGAAGGCGCATGAAGAAGAATCCAGCCCCATGAAGAAGAATTACTGAGGGAAGCATACCTAATACCTTTAGGGTTATTTTTTTCCCTCAATTGTCAGAACACCAGAGTCTAAAGATAGTACAGTTACAAAAACAAATATTTTGGGTTTATTATTTTTCAAGCTAGGTAGTTATAGCTAGAGGAAAGTGGATTTATTATAAGGAAATTACTTGGATACATTAGAGTATGGCAGGCTGATCTTCCTTCTACTCCAGTCAAAAGTGGATTTATTATAAGGAAATTACTTGGATACTTTAGAGTATGTCAGGCTGATCTTCCTTCTACTCCAGTCACACATGGGGCCACCCAATAATGATATTTTCCTGTGGCTTCTGACATATTTTCGGTGTTCTTGCTGTTACCCGTACTTCTGTTAGGGGTTTTCAACTCCAAATTCATAACAGCTCTAAAATAACCACTCATCCCTGTGCCAGTCATCTTCCTGTTTCCTCTAGGACCTGTCTACCTGCTCCTGCTCTGCTTGGTATCCATGAGGCCAATCCCTACAAATGATATTTCCCTGGCTCCCTTGCCAAGTGACTTCTGGCTAGGTTTGGCCATTGGGAGGCACTGGAAGGTGACTGGGAGAGAGGAGGGGAGAAGCCCCCTTTTCTTTTTCCTACCCCTTGGGTGGTGGGTGAGAGTCCATGATTGGCAGCTTCTCCTTCACGATTGAAGCTCTCAGTGGTAGAGACCTTGCATCTTCAGTCCAGTCTCCCATTGGGAAGCTCTAGCTTCTGGGCTCTGTTAACATCACCTACTTTTTGTGTGCCTCCAGTCCCAGGTAACAGCCACTTCCTGATATTGTAAATCTTTGGGTTGCCTAATTGTACCCTTTGGCTTTTCAGCTTGCACAATCTTTTGTAACTCATTCCCTGTATTAAATTTCCTTTGTAAAACTAATCTGCATGAAGACTTCTGCTTCCAGGAAGATGGAATAGACATACTTTACCCTATTCTGCTAGATACAACTGAAAACCCTGGACATTATATGTAAAACAAACATAAGAAGACTGTGAAAGGTACAGAGAAGAAGGCAGACTGGCTAGTGACATCAGGACCCAAATAACAATATAGTGGTGAGTCTCCTGGGTTCTCTTTTTGCCTCATGCACCTGAGACAAGATATTAGAGAAATTGGCAACTGAAAACTGCCAGTGATACAGATAAAACAAGCCAAACAGAAGCCTGTTCTCTCTTGCCAGAGGACCACGAAAAAAGCAACCTAGCAAGATAGAAAATTTTAAAAAACAACTGCTCTCCAGTAGCCAAACACCACAGAGAAAATTGTTGTCCCATTTCCACCCCTCCCCAGCAAAGGCTGGGTGGGAATCCTAGGGTCCCTGTCCTTGCCAGGCTGTAACTGAGGTGCTAAACAACAGAGCTGCAAAGTATGTGAAGCAAAAATAATAGAGCAAAAAGACAAAATAGACAAATCCACAATTATAGTTGAAAACTTCAACCCTCTGTCAATTGATATAACAACCTGAGGGAAAATCAGCAAGGATATGGAAAAACTCAATACCACCATCAACCAACAGAACCTAACAGACATTTATAGAACATTCTACCCAACAACAGCCCAAGTGCCCACAGTACATACATGAATATAAACCATATCGTGGGCCATAAAACAAACCTCAATAAATTTAAAAGAACTGAAACCATATGGAATTTGTCTTTGACTACAATGGAATCAGACTAGAAACCAATATCAGAAACGCAGGATTAAAGGAAACCAGTAAGGAATGGTGAAGCACCCAGGTTTTGCAGCAATAGAAATTGCCAGCACCGTTTAGGCCCGAAGGCGCAGAGGAGAGAGCTTTTGCTAAAACCTGGTGAAAACTGTAGCTCTAGGATAAGACGGTCTGTCAGGAACTTAGTATTTGTTAGAGAAATGCAGCCACTGCCAACTCACAGGGAGTGAGCCAGGGATTGAATAAATACTCTGACTTCTCTCTCTTTCTGCTCTCTCATCTCCTACAGTGCTGCCCATTGTCTGAAAACATTAGAAAGCCAGAGGGCATCCAGAAAGACCTCTGCCAGGGCATAGATAGGGTGGAGAACAGTAGAGGGTGTGTTTGACGGGACAAACAGAGAATATTCAGCACAGTTTCTTTCAATGTTATCAAATAACTTCAACTGAAAGCCCAACATTTCCTAGAAAAATCTCTGGACTACTTTAGTAAGTTAGAGAGCTGTTTGTAATGAGCACATTTGCAAGGATTTGAACAGAGATGTTATATTTTAAAGAGCTTGAGATGCTTGAAATAATTGCCTCTCTTATTTCCATACCTGCCCTATCCCCCATAATACACAAAGGGTCTTCAAAAAGTTTATGGAAGGATTCGTATTATCTTTTAGTTCAATTTGTCCTTAAACTATTTATTATATACCCTTGTATATAATAAATAGTCTTTGAAGGAAATATTGCTAAGCAGTTGTAGAGATCAGCTTGGACTTGGAAATATTATAAGCAGACCAGTGTTTTGAGTCTTGACTCTCCCCATTTCTTGCTGGTTGACCATGGGCAAGCTACTTAACCTCTCTGAGCGTCTGTGTGCTCATCTGCAAAATAGATGTTTTAATATCTACTTCCCAGAATGGTTGCGTAGCTAACAGAATTAAATGAAAGATGCATGTGCAGACACCTGGTAGGCACTCAATACATTTTGATTGAATTTGAATCACAAATTCCAAATTAGTGGCTTCAAAATTCATGAGATAAGGCCACAAGTTAGAATTAAGAGTGAATTTTTAAAAAGAGAAGAAAATCTGTGTTTAGTCTGTTAATGTCATCTATCACTCAGTCAACAATTATGATAATATGATCAGCAAACTGTTCTCTATTGATGGATTTTCATGATGTTTTGATTACAGATGTGAAATCATACTGAGATTCAGCTATTAGGAATGCAATAAATTTCTTAATTATTTGATTATCTGAAAAAAAAAAACCCACAAAAACCAAAAATACAAAAGCATGTCTTTTGCTATAGGATGCTGATTTCATCAAGAGTTTGTACTTCACCCATTTAATTAAAGGTGAGCATTATTGGTGAGTATCAGCTATAGGGGAGCCTAAGGTGCACCTTTTTGCAGCCCCTCTCAAACTTGTTGCCATGGAAATGTTGACAATCACAAACTCTTAATAGAGATTACTGAGGGTACAGGGGAAAAATAAATATTGCAGTAAAGTTTCGATTCAGAAACATTTTAATTACTGCGGTATTAGCCAGGTTTCCTTTTTAGTTTGCAAGATCAGAGTTGGTTATTACAAACGTTTATCAATTTTAGCAACCTTTGTTTCTATTAATTATCCTTTTATTGGCATGCTTGTCAAGAGCAAGCCAGCTGTACAATTCTAATACACAGGTGTATTTTATACATAAGAATTACCCTGCTGGGTCAGAGCCATGTTTTTTGTATCTTGCCTGTGAAAGACACCCCTACAATCATATCAATTTCCCTTCCAAAGCAATTTTAAGACACCCAAGAATCTGCTACCACTAGCTTTTTTTTAAACAAAAGACTAAGGTGTAAGGAATCATTTATATTTGAATGGTCAAAATTTTAAGCAGCAGAACATTCCCCCTCCATACACACACATACACAAAATCTTGTGAAACCCATGGTATGATTATAGGTACCATGAAAGCCAGAGCCTCATTAGATCTGTTTGCCACTGACTGGCACATGGCAGATGCAGTATAGAACAGTGGTTTAGAGCAGGGATCAGCAAACTTTTTCTAGAAAGGACCAGGTAGTAAATATTTTAGGGTTTGTGGGCTATATGAACTCTGCCACAACTACTTAACTCAGCTGTTTTAGCAAAAGCTGGTATCGACAACACGTAAATAAATGGGTGTGACTATGTTGCAATAAAATGTTATTTACAAAAACAGGCAAAGGACGGGGGACTGGATTTGGCCCCTGGGCCATAGTTTATCAACCCAGTCTGCCTATTCTAGTTTAGAGCATGGACTGTACTGCTGCACTGGCACTCACTGGCTGTGTGATCTTGTTAAGTTATTAATATGGGGAGTTATTAAGTTCTCTGTGGCTCAGTTTCTTTATCTGTGAAAAGGAGGATAATAATGGAGTTTTTCTGATAGAGTTGTCAGGATTTCATGACTGAATATTGTCAAGTTTTAAGACAAAACCCTGCCTTGTATATCAGTATTCATTATTATTATGGGTTGCTGAATGGACATCAAATAGACAAATCAGTCTTTAAGAGTGGAAAAGGCAAGTATGCCTTTCAATATATAGCATTTTACATTCTATAAAGGTGGTCAGTGGCAAGCTAGGGAATACCAAATATGAGTTTGCAGGCTTGGATAAGTGTTGCAATTTTCTATTGGTCCCAGCATACTATTTATTTTGTTCTGGTTTTTACAGTATTAGGAAGAGCCTAAAAATGGTTTTAAATGGTAATGATGTTGTTAATCATCTCATTCTGCAATCTCAGGAGACTCTTCAAATAAGCCAGGATGACAGAGGAATTTTAAATCTTGGGTTTATACAAAAATAGGTTGATCTGTCTCCACAAACTAATATATTGGGTGTAAATTTGGAATATAATGTATTTGTGTGTACATATTGTTTTAAAAAATATTTTGTTTAAAAATATACATATGCATATATATATATATATTTATATACACAGATATGTGTAGATTCTCTGGACATATTATAAATGTACATGTGTCTATATGTACACATGTATGTATATAAATACACACACACAATATGAATCACATGTGTAGATTCCCTGGATGGCTTTGTGGAATCCCTGCATTCTCTCCACCATGTCCTGAAGGAAGCTGGGGTGCGTGGTAGCAGGTTAGAGTTGCAATTTGCTCCTGTGTCTCGTCACATCCTCTGATCTGTTCTCCACCCAGTAGTAGCCTAGGTGATCGTCTTAAAATATGCCTGAGCTGTTGTCACTCCTTTGCTTCCCATGGCAGGAACATCAAAGCCAGACTCCTAACCATGCCCTACAAGGCCCCGTGCGATCTGGTTTCTGCCTAATTCTCACCTTCACTTTGCATCACTCCTGTTGCTGTCTGTGCTTTTGTTCCCATCAGACATGTGAAGTAGCAGGGGTTTCTTTCTGGCCTTCCAGCACATCCAGCTTCTGCCCTCGTTGGGTCCTTTTTGAGGCCTGGGCCCCCTCCAGGTTCCTGCTGGGCTGGGTCATTCTCAGCCTCAGGCCTTGTAGTCTCATTGAAGCTTCATCTCTTCGCCCTCTGTAAAGTGGCACCCTTCCATCCCCATTTACCTTATCTCATCACCACCCCCCACCGTGTTTACTTTCTTCATAGCATTAGTCGTAATCTGTAATTATCTTGCTGTTCCCTTAATTGTTATCTTTCTATCCTTGTGGAATGGCAGCTCCATGAGAGTGGGAACTTGAACATTTTGCTATCCTCGCTCCCCTCCACCTAATACAACACCCAGTACATACCTCTTAAATATTTGTGGAATAGATGCCTCCAGCAGGACTGGCTACATTATTTGCAGGGCTCAGAGCAAAATGAAAATGCAGGTTGCTGTGTGTCATGTGTGTCCCCCAAAAGTTCATGTATTGGAAACTTGATCATCATTGGAACAGTATTAAGGGATTGAGAAATCTAATTACAGTATTTGAAAGGTGGAGCCTTTGAGAGGTGATTGGATTGTGAGGACTGTGCCCTCATGAATGGATTAATCCATTCAGGGAGTAATAAGTTGATGGTTTAGTGGGTGGTCGTGGGCATGGTTCTGATGGCTTTACAAGGAGAGCAAATGAGAAAGTTAGCTTTCTTGCTCTTGCTATTCTCGCCGTGTGATTCCCTGTGTTGCCCTGTGACCCTGTAGAGAGTTCTCAGCCAGGAGGCCTTCACCAGAGGCGCCTCCTGGACTGTAAATTTCCCAGCCTCCAAAACTGTAAGAAATAAATTTCGTTTCTTTATACATTACCCAGTTGCAAGTATTTTGTTATAAGCAACAGAAAATGGATTAGTCCTTTTGTGCAAAAGTTATTAAGAATTTAAAGACTGCGACAGCAGAACAAGAACCAAGTGCAGGGACCCTTCCGAGGTTGCAGGGCCCTGCCTCCAGACAAGTGACTTAATCTTTCTAGACTCAAATTCCTCCTCTGTAAAATGGTAAAGGAAAGTGGTAGTACCCCTTCACAAAGCATTCAAGGAGTTCACGCAAGCACAGGACTTAGCAGCGTGCCCTGCCCGCAGTCAGCACTCTGTACATGGCAGCCCTGTAATTGATTATCAGTTTCACCCCTATGAGACGAAGCCCCTGTAGCACTAATTTTCCAGTGTTCTTCCTATCTGAATAACCTCCCTAGCAATTCTCCCAAGTGACTAACCCAACTCTATGGGGGATGTGGGTGTCACTTGCAAATTATTTTGACACTTTCAAGGTATGGACCGACAGCATATTTGGCTTGCTGAAAGTAATGTGTCAGGTGTAGTTAGGCTGCTATGAAAACTTGTTTGACAATGGGTAAATCGTGTCACCCTTCTGAGGTCACCAGTGACACTGAAATGATGATATCTGCCACCCACCTTTCTGATGAGAGCAAGACGAGCTTGAATTGGATTAAGAAGAAGCCAGTCGAACACTTTGATTTTCTTGGAAAGAGGGGATATGCAGGCTCTGCTTGCTAGAATACTAACATCTTGTCAGTCACCCTGTTTATGTAGTCTTTGTGACTCTGGTTACCATGTGCACTGTGTAACAAATCAATTGCTCCTTGAATGGAAACTGTTCACAGACTCTCACATTTTGATTTATTTTTGTGGTACAGCCAGCGATTCAAGTTAGCTTAGAAATGCAGAGAGGAAAAGCAGCATGTCTTTTACACTTACAGGTGTTCTCCTGGGTGCTATGGAACCATATGGACGTGAGATGTGGGTTGACTCCCTGGGGGGTAGCCTTAGTTCATTTGCTGGGGGGAGTGCCCTGCATGATGAAGGTCTGAATGCTCTGATTTCTCTTTGCTAGTAGAAGCTACAATGAAGTGGAAAACGAACATCTGTGAAACATGTATTATATGTAAGAAACTCTGCCTGTGATTTTATTTGCTCTGAGAGGTTGTATAGTATAGTGATTAAGAAGACATGCTCTGGACAAGACAAGTGACTTAACCTCTCCAAATCTCACTTTCTTCATCTGTAAAATGGATTGTGTTGGATACCTTCTCTCTGACCCTGCAAATCTTTTCTCCACCCTCTCTACCCTGATTTCTGCTCCCAGTGGATGGCTATGTGGACGTTTTCAGCAGGTGACTGTGCCCTCTGCTTCCTGTTCAGGTTGGCCAATAGGGAGCTCCTGTCATAGCTGGGAGCGGGGGGAAGAGGGTAAGGGTAGGGCATTTATTTCCTGGATTCCCTTGCTGCGAGGTTGCCTTGGGTTGACTCTACTCTTTGTCAAATGTCACAGCTTCTATCATGTTGCCAAGACCATCTTTGTACAACTCACTCCTTGTCCTGCAGGCCTAGGGATGGTGACAGCTCTGCTGCTTGTAGCCTTGGGTCCCTGCACTCTCCTCTGAAGCTCCCTACACCCAACCTGCACCTTTGAAACTAGTTTCTTTACAAACAAGCCCTCCTCAAAGGGTTTTTAGTTGAGCGTGGTATTTGTTTTATGTCAGGATCCTGGCTGATATGACGTGGGGATAGTGAGAGTAGCTACCTCCTAAGTTTGGTGTAGGGATAAAATGAGTTTACATATATGTACAATGCTTAGGATAGTGTCTGGCACATAACTGAGATTTGGGTCAAATAAATTGCCCAAGGTTACACATTGTGGTGACCACCTGGTGATTGCTTTGCCAGCCTTTGTTCATCTTTCCTCATCCCATTTATCCCAGGTTTCAACTAGGAACCTCTAGGGGTCTAGGAAAGAGGTGATCCCACCACTGGGATCAGCCCATGATCAGCTAAGCCAGTCATCACATTCTATGCTCCTGCCCACCATGATTGGCTTAAGAGTGGGCATGTGACTTAATCTAGTCCAATTAGTGTGGCTCTTGGGACTTTTAATGGAAATTCTGGAACACAGATGCAGTGGTGTGCCAAGCATTGGGTATGGTTGCATTTGGTCTGGCTGGGGGGAGCATTTTATCATTAACCTTGTTTCAAATTGCCACTGCATGGTGAAGTGGCCCACATTTGTAGGTTTTATTACTGTTTTAAAATTCTCTGCAGATAATGTACATCCTTACTGTCTGCACCTAGGATGGATGGCTCCCAGCTCCCTGCTCTTCGTACCCCACTGTACTGATGCTGTGTATCCTAGATGATAAGATGGACTCATGTAAGTCTGCTAGGGAAACCAGTCTGACGGTGAAGCTACAAAGAGAATAGCAGAGCCTAGAAAACAGCAGAAACAAAATTGGAGACCTGCTCAAATCACACTCAAAGTGCTCCCTACCACTGGACTTTTTCAATTATTCCAACCAGTAATTTTCATATTGTTGAGAATTTTTTTTTTTAATGAAAAGCATTCTTACTGATACGCCTAGATGGCATTTGGATTTGAAACCAAGTCTTTCTGGCTCTAGCGACTGATAGCATCTTCGTCTGCTCATTTTCCTCATCATTTGACTTTTGTAGATCAGATCATACCTCATTTTCCTTCAGAGGAGGTTTTCGTGATGCACTATAGTATGAGTTTTAGGGTGGAGGCCAAGCCTGTGCTGGGATCTCACTCAGTCCTCTTACTGACTTTGGGCAAGTCATTCTCCCTCAAAGCCTCCGCTTTTCCATCTGTAAGGGGAGGAGGTTGGACAGGAGATGTCCTTTCTGGTTCTAACATTCTGTGAGCATCCACGTGTGTGATGAAAACCAGTCTCTGAGTTGGTACAGCCTCTTTGGTCAGAGGCTAATGCGGGTTTGTGCCAATTAATAGTAAAAATGGAGCAACCCTGCTCATTACTATAGAGATATGGGCCATTTTTTCCACCTTACATTAACTTTCTCTAATTCAAGCTTCCTGAAATGGTTATGCTCCACATTCTGGCAGTTTAGTACACGCTCTCTTACAATGTTCCTGAATCATCTCCCATTGGAAAGTATCATCCCCCTAGAAAAAATATCAGGCAACTTGAGGGCAAGATCTACTCTGATAGTTTCAGGTGCTGCAAAATCTGATCTCTATCCCAGACCTGCTCCCTGCATGTCCCTTAGGCACCTCCAATGCAATTCGTCTGCAGCCGAACCTGTTTTTTTCTCCCAGTTCTGTCTTTCCTCTTGTATTCCTCATCTCAGTGAAAGCACCATCAGTCCAGAAACCAAGGAATCTTCCTCATGCCTGCCCATCAGTCCTGTTGATTCTGTCTCCTTAATGCTTTTTTAAACCTTGTGTTAGTTTTCTAGAGCTGCTATAACAAATTACCACAACTGGGTGATTCAAAATAACAGAAATTTATTTTCTCACAGCTTAAAAGTCCAGAAGTTGAAAATCAAGGTGTCAACAAGGTTGGTTCCTTCTGGAAGCTCTGAGGGAGGACTGTTCCATGCTTTTCTCCCAGCTTCTGGTGGTCGCTGGAAACCTTGATGGTCTTTGGCTTGTACATGCATCAATTCAGGCACTGCTTCCATCCTCACATCACCTTCCTCTTTGTGTTTCTGTTCATCCTTTTGTTTCTTATAACATAAAAATATAATTTATTGTTGGATTTAGGGCCCACCCTAATCCAGTATGATCTCATCTGGATCCTTACTTTTATTCCATCTGCAGAGACCCTATTTCCAAATAAGGAAATTTGAGGTTCTGAGAGGATATGAATTTGGGGTGGGGGGCACTATTCAACCCACTGCATGCTTTTTTATCCCATTATTACTCTCTAAGTTCTGGCCCTTTTTACAGCATATTTCTGACAGTAATCTTTCTCTCTATAGCTTTGTCTTCCCCCTACCCCCAATCCACCCTTTACTTAATTTTCAGGACTTTCTCAAATGCAAATCTCAGTTCCTGGCTCCCCTGGTTAAACTCTTTCAGACCCCTCCCTCCCTAATGCTGGAGGGATGGTCTTTAAACTATGACTGGGCCATACCAGGCTCTCATGATCTGCTGGAGAGCACATGGAGGGCTGTCTCCCCCGCACCTCTTCTCGCCTTCCTCCTTATGAACAGAGCCCTGATGGCTAGGGACAGCAATGGCCCACCTAAAACTCTGTTTACCAGCCTGTTCAGCAATTGTTGCTCTTGTTGTGGACATGTGGCTTAGTTCTGGCCAGTTAGATAGTAAGATGGGGCTTCTAGGAAAGGTAGGCAGATTTGGCCAGTGCATAACTTTTTCCCTTTGCCTTCCTTGTCTTCCCGCCTGGTATACGGATGAAATGCTGAAGGTGGAGTAGCCATCGTGTGACCATAAGGGTCAGGTTCATACTAAGAGTGGCCAAGCAGAGCAATAGGAGGACCCCGAGTCTCTCACGGCATATGTGGCTTCTTTGCACCAGCCCCAAACTGCCTACCCTGAGAGTCACTGTTTTATTAGAAAAAGAGAAGCTTTCGTTTGCTTAAGGCACTCTTTTGGGGGATCTGTTACTCACATTCGAATGCTGTTTCTTTCTGATTTTGGCACACCTCTCTACCTCCAACATCATCCTCAACTGCCCAGCTTCCTGTACTAAATTCTGGTCATACTGAATCACTTCTTGTATGGTAAAAGCAGCATGTTCTGTTATTCACCTTGCAGCCTTTGTAGATGATGTGCCCTCTGTCCTGGAATATTATGCCTTTTCTTTTGAGCCTGGCTAACACCTATTTATCTTTCAAACACAAGTGCCACCTTCTCATGGAAGCTTTTCTAACCCTTTCTGGCTAGGTTTAGTATTTTCATCCCTCTGTATGGATCTCCAACCTAGCTCTTTATTGTTCTGTGTTGTAATTCATGGTTCATTTGTCTGTCTCTACCCCAAGTCCCTGAGGGAAGGAATCAGGCCTTTTTGTTTGTTTCTGTGTCCAGTGCATTGCATGATGTCTGGCACATAGTAGATATTAAGTAAATGTGTGAATGAAGGACAGAAGGATCATGTGTGAAACATAATGCCAAGCACAGAAGAGGTATTGAAGAAATCCTATTGAATTAGATGTATGTGGGCCACATTCAATCCTTTGTTTTGCATCTGGTTACGATATATAATAAAAGTTTGCTATGATACTGCAAAGTCAATTAATTATCCATTATTCAACAAACATTTATCAGTGGACAATTATACATTTTCTGAGGGCTGGGTCCTTATCTTACTCACACTTGCATTCCTGGCACAGTGTCTGGCAGTTGAAAAGTGCATGATAATATTTCTTTTTCTATTAAAGTGGACAAAGGTACAAATCAGTACTGTGGGTTTTCAGAGGAAGCAGAGGATTGACCAAAGAATCCCAGAGGAAGTGGCATTGGAGCTGGGTGAGTATAGATGGTGAGGGCTGGGAGTCCAGCGGCAGTACCAGCATAGGCCAAGGTTTGAAGACAGAAGGCAGAAAGAGTAGTGTTGAGTCCTTTTGATGGGATTAAAGAGATAAACCTGAAAATGTGAGGGGCTCAGATCATGGCTATCTTAGAATGACAAATGCTCTGCTGCCCTGTCTGTCCTGCTACATAGAGCAAAGGTTCCTAGTTGCCTCCCTAGTATCTGTCCTCCCCTTCCTTTTAAGAAATGGACCTTGATTTTTAGCTGGGCACATTTCACAGCCTTCTCTGCAGCTAGGTGTGCCATGTGAATAAGTTCTGGCCATGAGATAAACACAAGGGTCGCATGGGACTCCAAGAAGTCTATTTTAAAACATGGGTGTGCTCTTCTTTGCCCTTTCCTCCACCTGCTTCTGGAATGGAGATATAAGCACAAAGATCAAACAGCCACATTGGACTGGGAAGGTGGGTTGCCCTCCAGGGATGTCCTTGAGTATGGATGTCAAGAACCTGGTGTCGGATGACATCACAGAGAGGCCAGACCAGTTCTCAAATGACTTCCTCATATAAAAGAGAGAAATAAGTTCTTTTTCCTTTAAGCCATTGTTACTTGGGGGTTTCCTGTTCTAAGTACTGGACCTAATCCTACTTGACACAGCACCTAACTTCAGAGTTATTAATCTTGGAGAACCCGAATGACTTTTCCATAGGCTGTTATCCTGGGCATGCTCCCCATGCCTGCTTGTCTTCCCTTTCAAAGCTACAGCTACTCATGCAACTTCTTGAGAGTCTTCTCTTCCTAGAACTGGCTGTGGAATGACACCAAGTATCCCCAGCCCTCCCCTCTGCTTTGCTGTCTCTGCACATGGTCACTTTCTGTTGTTAGAATGTTTGCAGCTAATCACCATGGGGAAGCCAGTCGGGAAGTAACAGACCAGTTATTAAGTGTTCTTACACCTTTTTGTAGCTGCACCTCCTCCTTGATACTCCTTGGCTGATTGTCTTAGATGTTATTGGGGAATGTATTAATTATTTATTGGTACATAACAAATTACCCACAAACCTAGCAGCTTAAAACAACAAATATTTATCATTTCACAGTTTCTGCGAGTCAGAAATACAGGTAAGGATTGGCTGGGTACTTCTGGCTTTGGGTGCCTCATGTGTTTGCAGTCAACCAGCCTATACCTGGGGCTGTAGGTATTTCAAGGCTCATATGGGGGCATGGAACTGGAAAATCCACTTTCAACCTTGCTTGTGTGGCTGTTGACAGGCCTCTGGAAATCCACTTTAAGCTTCTGTGCATGATTGCTGGCAGGCCTTAGTTTTTTTGCCATGCGGACCTCTCTGTAGGCTGCCTTAGTATCCACATGATGTGACAGTGGCAATCAGAGAAAGGGAGAGAGAGAAAGAAACTAACTCAGTCTTTTTATAATCTAATCTTGGAAGAGACATCCTATCACTTCTGCCATATTCTATTTGTTAGAACCAAGTTAAGTCTGGCTTATAGTCAAGGGTAGGGTATTAAATAGGACATGATTATCAGGAGGTAGGATCATTGGGGGAATCTTAGAAGTTGCCTACCACAGGTAAATTCACTCATCTTCCTGCTCCATGCTTTAATTCCTGGAAATAGTATCACTTCAGACATTCCCACCTCCTTAGAAGGTCTTTTCTGAGTTGTTGGGCCTAATGGTGTATTCATTATTTAACAAATATTCAGTAAGCACCTACTGGGTGCGAAGCATGTGCAACAGACTGGGGATAGATTGGTACATAAAATAGATGTGATCACTGCCCTAAAGTCCAGGGGGAAGCCTGGGGCACAACAGTATGTGGGAATTCATTATAGTTCCCCCCCACTGGATATGAGCAACTTGAGATGACAACACATTTCATCTTGGTACCTTCAGTCTTGGTCATCCATCTCATCCAACTTATCACTAAAGGGTCCCCTGGACTCAAGGACTGGCATTTTTAGCCAGCCAGGACACCTCCCATCAGAAAAGTAGTGGATAAGTGTTGGTAAGGAGTGAACTTTCTAGAACAGGCTTGTATTCCTTTCTAGAACAGGACAGTTATATGCAAACGAAAGCATATAACTTTATTCCTTATTAGTTATATGCTGTTGAGCACTCTACTTCTCTAAACCTAACTTTCCTTATCTGTAAAACAGGGAAAAAATTGTGTCTATTCAGAGGTGTTGTGAGGTTTAAATGAGAAAATGTGTGTAAAGTACTTGGCACAGAATCTAGTACACTGTAGACATTCAAAGGATGTTAGTGATTCAGAATCAATATTTTGTTATTAATTTTATTGTTATTATCCATTTAGATGTAGGAATCAGCATAGGAAAAGAATTATTCCCCTGATAATCAAGTCTATCAAATTATGTGAGCTACCTCAAATCCTTTCTGCAACAAGCAGGGCTGGGTATAAATAAATTAACTAATGAAGAAAAGGGATATGTATTTTGACTTTGTATAACTGTAATCCTTTTTGCAATTCAGAAATAATCTTTTGGTAAACAGAGAGGTGGAACATGTTCAGACTGAAAGTGTTTGGTTAAAATGGTCAAATGTTTAGCATGCCTGATACAAGCAATAGTCAACCCTCAGAGCTCTCAAGAGTATGCCCTCCCCATCACACGCATTCTGGTTTCTACATGTGCACCCAGCCTTTCCAGTGCTTCCTGCTTAAACGTATTCTGAATTTTTCACTCATGCGCACATGCTGGGAATGATGAACAGCAGTTTTAGAAACACATCGTAGAAATGCCAATTTCCAGATGGATTTGTTTTGCTATGAAGTTAGTTAACACTTGATTCATGAAATAGCGGGTGGAGAGGAGATGTGCAGTGGGTACTTATACCCAAATAGGGTGACACCTGCCAAGGAAGCGATGGCCAAAAAGAACTGAGAAAATGAAGCAAGTACTCGAATGATCTTCTGAAGATAACTCATCAAAGCTTTGGGGAAAAGGGAAAGGCAAAAACCAAAAAGCACACAAGCTGGTGGGTAAATGTTAACCCTTTTAAACATTAAAGCTGTAAAATAAAGCTGTGACTTGTTTCTCTCTGTAACTGCTTTTTTGTTACTGAATGGCTAAATGTCTAAAAGGAGATAATCTCCTTGCCTTCTGATCCGTTCTTTTTATTCTCTTTTTAAATTATTATTATTTAAATAATGTCTTTCAGGAAAGGCATGACTAAAGGACATGTGAAGGAGCTTAGAGGGAATCCTTACCAAGCAGGTCCTTTCTGTATTTAGACATGCTCTAATTTAAACCCCCAAAATATGGTAATGTAGTTGCTCTTTCCAATTCCTTATAGATTGACTTTCCCTATGACATCCTTCATAAACAGTGATAAAATAGTGAATGGATGATGTCTGGGAGTTAATCTGGGCTGCTGGACTATGTGCTAGTGCCATGTCTGCTGGTGACTGGACATGTGTTGTTGGCAGGATAGCCACTCTGAGTTTCATTTTCCTTATCTATAAAATACAAGCCTCATTGGGTTTCTGTGATGCCTGTGGCGTAATCCATTCAATTCTACAAATATTTATTGTGTAGCTACTATGTGCCAGCCCCGATCACAACATTGGAGATACAGAGAAGGCCAAACAAAATATCTGTTCTCATAGCCCAGTGGGAAAGACAGACAATCGACAGAAAAACAAATGTCTGTGCTGTATGAGAATTTTTTTAGGATAAAAACCTAGGAGCAGAATTAATTGCTGTCATCCTTTTAATTTAATGAAATCACTCTTCAACAATGTGTACCCTTCTACACTTCCACTAGGAATAAGGATTCTTTACATGCATATTCCTACCAACTCTTAGCAGTATCCAATTTTGTGATTTTTCTGGGCATATAGATTTAATCTGATATCTTTCTAATTAGTAGTGATTTTGAGCAATTCTTCATACCTTAGTATTTTTTTCTATTGTAAATTGCTCTTTCATATTCTTTGCCTATTTTTCTATGAGAATTGACATTAGAAGTTATTATTATTGATTTGAAGAAATTCCTTGTGTATTCTAAATCTGTAATGTCTAACATGGCAACTATTAGCCACATGTGGCTTTTCAGCACTTGAAATGTGGCTAGTCTGAGTTGAGACATATTGTAAGTGTAAAACACCCATGAGATTTTGCAGATTTAGTATTTTAAAAATGTAAAATATCGGGCCGGCACCTGGCTCACTTGGGAGAGTGTGGTGCTGATAACACCAAGGTCATGGGTTCAGATCCCTATATAGGGATGGCTGGTTAGCTCGCATGGGAGAGCATGGTGCTAACAATACCAAGTCAAGGATTAAGATCTCCGTACAGGTCATCTTTAAAAAAAAAAATGTAAAATATCTCAACAATAATTTTTACAGGAATTACATGTTGGAAAGATTGATAAAAATAAAATACATTATTAACATTAATTTTATCTGTCTTTATTTACTGTTCTAGTATAGCTATTAGGACAGTTAAAATTTAATATGTGCTTTACATTATACTTCAATTGGATAATGCTGTTCTACATATGAATCCCTTGTTAGTTTATACATTGCAAGTGTCTTCTCCAGATCTGTCATAGGTCTATTAACTTTGTTCATGGTGACTTTGTGGTAATCTCATTAGTCAATTATTTTGCCCTATGGGTGGTGCTTTTGAAGTTTTGTTAAAGAGTTTCTTCTCCATGCCTAGGTCACAAAGATATTTTCCTACTTTTTCTCTTATTCTTTTATTGTCTTAGCATTCACATCCTTTATATGTGGTGTCACATCAGGATTCAGTTTTATTCTTCTCTAGATTCAGTTTTATTTTTCCAACACCATCTACTAAATAGTTCATCTTTTTCCCCCATTGATTAGGGCTTTTCCCCTGGTGGTATGTTATTGTGTAAGTTCCCCTACACAAAATTCAATTTAATTAGTCCACAGTATTGAGAGATGTCACATAAGTGTTTGGATTTCCAGTCTCTCTTGAAACTTGGAAGCTCTGGCAGCACAGGGCTTGCTTTCCCCCATGACAGTCAGCAGCTGGCCCTGAGCAGCGACTGCTCCTTCCGAGAAGCAGGAGCTCACCACTGTCCTGCAGCTGCCATTTATCTTTTTTTTTTTTGGCAGCTGGCCTGTACAGGGATCTGAACCCTTGACCTTGGGTTGTCAACACCATGCTCTCCTGAGTGTGCTCACTGCCCAGCCCTCAGCTGCCATTTATTATGCCAAGAACATTGCTGTTTTTCTTATGGCAGAGTTAAGAGGAAATGGAAATGACCTTACCCCTCTATATCTCTCAATAATGGGAAAAAGAGACCTAGGAAGTTAAGCTTGGTTCCTTTCCTTTAATGTCCTAGCTCCACTGGTAGTTGAGTTTCTCTCTTAATCGAGACTAGTATTTTAAATCGGATATAAAATACTTTTACAAATGAAATTTTTACAGGAACCCAACGTGGAACTATTCTGGTGAAAGTGGACAGTGCGGGCTTCATGAGTGTGTGAACTACGCAGTTATACAGAAGGGCCTCATGCTCGGTTGAAGGGTCTGCTGTCGCCATCCTAAACTCCCTAATAAGTTTTTTTATTTTTGAACTTATGTTTTGTAAGTGAAGTCTGAGGGGACAACGGAGCATGCACATGAGCAGAGGAGACAGGCACAGAGTATAAGTTGTTCGTTCCTTGCTACCTCATTCACGTATAGGATCAGGTAGTGCCCCATAAGCTCGGAATTCTAGTTGATCCACCATGTGTAGGAATTCAGAGAGACTCAACACCATCATAAGGCAAGTGTGTTGCATCTACAGCTGAGTAATTAGGGGCTGAGAGGCCACATGTTTCATGCAAATTAAAACTTGTTTTTAACTAGTTTCATGCAAACTAGAACATTGCTGAAAGAAAGCAATGTCTTTCTAAGAAACACAAATGACCAAGGAATCCTGCCACGTCCTTTCTTACTCCTGTTACTCCTTCATATGCACCAATCTCTTTTGCTGATGTTGGACTCAGAAAATGATACTCCAAAGTGGTGTTTTGGTATGCCGAGCACCTTGAACAAAAGGAAACTAAAAGGCCGTAGACAGCCTCAGAATAAGGAATTTCTGACCTTTTCTTGCTTCTCCCCCCAAGTGCAGAGTGGAACTCTCTTTCTGAAGTTCCTCATCTGAATCTCCTCCAGAAGGAACACATTTGCCTTTGATCCCGTCCCGGAAATTTCATTAACCAAGGGAGATTGAACATATCGCAGGAAGGAAGACTGAGGAATGTCACCACATCTAGACAAACTTTGTCACAAGTTATCGTCTATTCTTTGGTCCCATTCTGCTTCCAGAATGATTTACAAACTATTTTCTGTTCTTTGGGCCCATTCAACTCCCCTAAAAATCATTTACACCCCTCAGAATTGCCTCCAATTGCTCACTTCCCTCCTGCCTATGAAGAGGGTATTCAAGCTTAAACCATCTGTACCTTCTTTCAGTCTCATATTTTGTGTGGCTCCCATGCACACTTGCACATTAATAAATTTGTATGTTTTTCTCTCATTAATCTGCCTATTGCCAGTTTATTTTAGCAGACTCCAATCTTCAGAGGGGAGGAAAAAATTCCCTTCACTCCTACGGATTTGGCATAGTCAGCAGCACACCAAAACTTCTCTGCTCCTCTGGAAGCTGCGGTAGAGAGAACCTAGGACTAACATGCTGGCAAAGGGTAAGAAATTCTTAACAATCAGTCTCCTGGATCTCTGCTTATGGAATCTGTTTGAGCAGACAGTAAAAATCACTACGCATTGAACCTTCAGAGGGGCAGGAAAAATTTCACTTTACCCATATGCTGAAAATGATGAAAAAAAGAAAAGGAAAAGATAAACCAACCTGTACTTCCATTTCCTTGCAGTCCTACCTTAGTCATTTATAAGCCAGTAGTAGAGAATATTGGTAGAATATGTGCATATCAAGAAGTGAAATGAAAAACAGTTGAGTTAGTTTTGTGCAGCATTTCTATTGTTCTTATAAAAACAAAATACATATGCATCTACGAGCTACAAAATATAAATTGCATAATTTCAGTGATTTTGTATATAAGCTAAATGCTCTTTGCATTTAAGTTTGCATCGCACAATGTAAAGATAACTGGTACAATTCATTCTAATAATTTATATTTAAAATTTTTCTTTACCTAGAATAACACTAAAAATAACAAATAAAAAACACCATGACAAGTTGAAAGAGAAACCACAGAGAAAAGTAAAGAGTTTCATATTTTAATACTGTCAGTAAGGAAAAACTTTTCCTCTACCTTGTTAACGTTTATTGTTTGGGGGCCTGCAAATTAAACTGACGAAAAACAGATAGGCAAGGGAAAAGACAGATTTTTATTCACATAAATATGCAACAATTGACAGAAAAATGTGACTCAGGTGGCTAGAATTTGAGGCTGCAATACCATCTTACAAGGGGAGAATTTCAAGGAACAATGAATGGTGGGTAATGACTGAGAAATACATGGGGAAAACTAATGGAAGGTGAGGTTTGTTTCAGTAAGAGCTGTTTATGCGATTTCTCATCCCAGCATGAACTTCTCATCTCTGGTGACAGGAGTCACTCTTTTCCCTGGGGTACAGGAAGCCTTCCCCAAAGGGAGAGTTGTAGCAGATGAATTCTTTGGGAGATGCTCTGTTGGTAGACAGAAAGTGTGAGTTCAAACAAAGCCTCTTCCTGAATCTGTTGATTTTCAAATGTCTTCATCTCAAAATAATTTTTATGCCACAGTGATATATACTGGATCCCTTCAAATATCTTGCATTTTTTCCTGCTTTTATAACAAGGGGCCTCACATTGCCATTTTGCGCTGGACCCTGCAAATTACGTAGCTGGCTGTGGAAATAGGGTGCGGTGGCTAGAAAAGTCTAGAATCCCACCTAGTAAGCCTGATCTATCAGGTGCCCATGAGGCATGTTGGTAGAATCCTAGGCCTCTACTGATCTAGACCAATAAACTGGGAGGATCTTCCCTGGCTTTCTTTTTTTGTTTTTGTTTTTCTTTTTTTTAGATCAAGAACGGTAAGTTTCATAGAGGAAATATTGCCTACAAAGCTATAGGTTGCACAACTCCAGCGGGCACCATGGTGTCTGTGATGGTTAATTTTAGGTGTCAACCTAAATTTAAATCTAATTCCTTAGATTAAGGAATACCTAGAAACCTGGTAAAGCATTATTTTGGGGTGTGTCTATGAGGTTGTTTCCATAGAGATTAGCACATAAGCCTGAGTGGACTGAGTGGGAAAGAACCACCCTCAGTATGGGTGGGCACCATCCAATCGACTGAGGGCCCAGAGAGAATAAAAAACAGGAAAAGGCAAATCTCCCACTCTATTTCCACTGGAGCTTGTATACACTGTCCTGTCTATGGACATCCAAACTCAAGATTCTTCAACCTTTGAGTTCCAGGACTTATACCAGCGGCACCCCTGGCTCTCAGACCTTTGTCCTGGAACTGAGAATCACATCATTGGTCTCCCTCATTCTGCGGCTTCCAGACTTGGACTGAGTCACACTGACAGCATCCAGTTTGCAGACAGCATATTGTGAGACTCCTCAGCCTTCAAAATCACATGATCCAATTTCCCTAGTATATCCCCTGTCATATATTTATGTACATATCTTATTGGTTCTGTCTCTCCGGAGAACCCTCACTAATACAGTGCCCCCTAAAAGTTGCACAGCACAGTGGCCCTGGGTACTTACTTCTTCTCTAGTAAGGCCACCCAGAGGGAATGGTCAAAAAATCGGTGACAGAAATCAATGTTAGGTTTTTTAGGTTTAGTTCTCTTCCTCCTCCATTGACCAGCTCCAATGCCATCTCCTCCAATTCCACTTCTTGATTTCCATTTCCATCTCAACTGACAGTCTCTTCCTCTTCTAAGTTTCTCATTGTTGTGTTTCTCTTTGTAAAGCTTCATTTTTAATATTTATTTTTAGTTATAAAAAATAATTTGTTTATTCTTGAAAATATAGATGAGTTAAAAAAAAAAAGTTTAAAAAAACCCCAAAACAAACATTCGTAATTATGCCACCAGGAGATAAGTATTATTAATATTTTGATAAATATTTTTTCTCTCCCTTGTACAAGCAAACCAATGTAAAAATATTTTTCTTTTCTTTTAAAAGTAGAGTCACACTCTGAGTAATATTCGGTTAGCTGCTTTTTCACTTAGTAATATTTCATTTAGTTGCAAACTATTTCGTCATTACTAATAGGTACTTTTTCAAAAAGTGATCATTCTTAACTATTGCTTATTTAGGACATTTTTTGTTTGTTTGTTTGTTTAAATAATGCTTTTATCAGATTGCTTCTACTCAAAAGCTTTTAGTGACTCTATTTCAAGTTCTGTTACAACCGCATTTCTCAGCATGACCATTAAACCTCTCTCTA
>NW_007739196.1:3113-5369 GCF_000696425.1 Galeopterus variegatus | reverse complement strand
GAGCGCCGCCGCACTCCCAAGTGGCGCACTGTAGCAGTGCGCCACCGGGCCGGCCCTCAAATTCATTTTCTTCAGACTGGTCTCATGAACATGCCATGTAAGTTCATTCGTCCACATGTTTAATAATGGTGTTCCTTTGTCCTTGAATTCCTTCTCCTCTCTTTCTTATCCCTCATCATTCCAAGGAGAATGCAGGCACTGGCAGCTTCTTGAAATCTTCCCTGACAACACTAGTACTCTGAACACTTTAAGTGCTTAGACATTTGTATGGAATAATATAAAATGGTTTATTTAATTAATGCAACATTTCCCTTCTCTGTTGTTGTTGCAAATGATTCCTTCCACAAGAGTGAGTTTTCCAGATAATGAAAGCACTGAAACATCTTCATTTTCATGTAATTTTGTATGAAACATTTTTTTTATTTTATCAATATACAATGCAGTTGATTTTAGTGTCTCTTTACCAATTCCTTCCTCCCTCTCCTCTCCCTCTCTGCCCCCGCATCAACATCATATCTGTTCACTTGTCTTAACAAGTTCAAGGAATTGTGATTGTTGTGTCTTCCTCTCCCCGCCCATTTGTGTGTGTATTTATTTATTTATTTTTAGCTCCCACAAATAAGTGAGAACATGTGGTATTTCTCTTTCTGTGCCTGACTTATTTCACTTAATGTAATTTTTTCTAAGTCCATCAGTGTTGCTGCAAATGGTATTTCATTCTCTTTAATAGCAGAGTAGAATTCCATTGTGTAGATGTACCACATTTTCCTTATCCACTCATCTGATAATGGATATGTGGGCTGGTTCCAACTCCTGGCTATTGTACATAGTGCTGCAATAAACATTGGAGTACAGTTATCCTTTTGACATGATTTCCATTCCTCTGGGTATATTCCCAGCAGTAGAATAAATGGGTAATAAAGTATATCTATCTGTAATTTTTTGAGAAACCTCCAAACAATTTTCCATAAAGGCTGCACCATTTTGCAGTCCCACCAACAACGTATGAGAGTTCCTTTTTCTCTGCAACCTCGCCAGCATTTATCATTCTCAGTCTTTTGGATTTTAGCCATCCTAACTGGGGTGAGGTGGTATCTCAGTGTGGTTTTGATTTGCATTCCCCGAATGCTGAGTGATATTGAACATTTTTTCATGTGTCTGTTGGCCATTCATATATCTTCCTTAGAGAGATGCCTATTTAGCTCCTTTGCCCATGTTTTAATTGGGTTACTTGTTGTTTTTGCTGTAAAGTTGTTTGAGTTCCTTGTGTATTCTGGATATTAATTTTTCGTCAGATGTATATTTTGCAAATATTTTCTCCCACTCTGTTGGTTGTCTTTTAGCTCTGTTGTTTATTTTGCAGTGCAGAAGCTTTTTAGTTTGATATAATCCCATTTGTTTATTTTTCTTTTGTTTGCATGTGCTTTTGGGGTCATATTCATGAAGTCTGTACCCAATCCTACTTCCTGGAGTGTTTCCCCTATGTTTCTTTTAAGGAGTTTTATTGTTTCAGGGTGTATATTTAATTCTTTAATCCGACAGCACAGATTGGAAGTTCCTAAACCCTGTTTAGAGAGTCAGGGAGGGCTTCCTGGAAGAAGTAGAAAAGATTTTGCAGGATTGGAAATGGTCTAAAAATCCATCCCTTGGGAGACTCTCAAGATGGCAATGGGTCTGGAGCGGGCATGCCAGAAGACAGCGCGAGCCTGAGAAGTGTGCACTGTGCTGCCAGAGTACTATTTCCATTTCCAAGAGCAACAAAAAATGAATAAATCATTGATCAACTAATCTACAATGATAAAAAAGCAACTACAGATTCGAGGTTTTAGGGCCGACACAAAAGAAGATACCTGAGAGTGCCTGAGCCGCACCGTGGGACCGAGTGAGCAGCCCGAGGCAACAAAGGCCAAGGAAGACTGGAGCGACAACGCGGAAATGGAGAGGAAGGCACCTGACTGGCCCAGCTCTGTGAGCTCTGTGAGTGACCCCCAGCCCGGCCCCGCTTGCGGGGCAGATGCCTGTCCGGCTTCCACCTGCCACACCAGGCTAGGCACCGGAACCAGCGCTGCCTCCATTTTCTTGGGTTGGGGTGGAGCTGGCCGGCTCAGCCAGGCCTGCCCTCCTCACTTGGCGCGGCTCCTCACTGAGCTGTGCCACTTGCGTGCTTTGGCGCTGGGCCCCCCGGGGCCTGTGGACCGGCCTCCAATCCCACTCCCCCCGTGGATCTCTGGTGGGGCTGGTGGCATGGGGAGCCCC
>NW_007739196.1:1813-2264 GCF_000696425.1 Galeopterus variegatus | reverse complement strand
CTGGGCTTTGGCCCCAGGTAAACTTCCTGTTTCCGGGAGGCAGATACCATCTCTGTGGCCACCAGTTCAGAAGAACCCCAAACTGATTTCTGGTTGGGAGAGGTGTGGCCGGAGCGCTCCCAAGCTCGCTTGAACCTGCCGGAGAGCTGACTGCTGGCGGGCGCCGGAGTCGGCCCACGCTGGGGGATTCAAAGAGGAACTGTGTGCTGTGGGATCCTCCCCACGAGGAGCTCACGCCCTGGTGTGGGAGATAACTCAACTACACAAATAACCACAATACCAGGAGGAAGGTGAGAAGCCCAGAGAAAGCCTTATCCAGGGCTACAAAAGCACCCAGAGCATCCCTAGCAGAAACCTGAAAGTCTTCCTGAGCGGGGCGGGGCTGAGCACGGGCTTGAAGTCCTGGCTGATAGATGAGGATTGCAGAAGACACGCCCCAGCCCTGTACTGA
>NW_007739196.1:0-1016 GCF_000696425.1 Galeopterus variegatus | reverse complement strand
AAAAAGATACCAGAAACACAAAAAACCAAGAAAGTACACCACCAAAAGTTAATAAATCTCACACTTTAGATCCTATAGAACAAGAAGCCCTTGAAGTGAATAACAAGGAATTTCGAGTGATAATCCTAAAGAAACTGAATGAGATGCAAGAAAACTCAGCTAGACAGCATGATGAAATGAGGAAAAGTATACAGGACCTGAAAGAGGAAATGTACAAGGAAATCAATGTCCTAAAAAAAAAAAATGTAGCAGAACTTGCTGAACTGAAGAAGTTATTCAGCGAAATAAAAAACACAATGGAGAGTTTAACCAGCAGGCTGACAGAAGTTGAAGAGAGAACCTCTGTACTTGAAGATGGGTGTTTGGAATAACACAAGCAGACAAGAAAAAAGAAAAAAGTATCAAAGATATTGAAGAAAATCTGAGAGAGATATTAGACAACCTTCAGCACTCAAACATCCGAGTCATGGGTATTCCAGAAGGGGAGGAAAAAGGAGAATGTATTGAAAACATATTCAACAGAATAGTGGCAGAAAACTTCCCAGGCATAGGAAAAATCACAGATCTTCAGATCCAGGAAGCTCAACGATCTCCTAACGTATTCAACCCAAAAAGGGCTTCACCAAAACATGTTATAGTCAAATTGGCAAAACTCAAAGACAAAGAGAGAATCTTAAAAGCTGCAAGAGAGAAGCGTCAAATCACCTATAAGGGAACCTCAATCAGGCTAACATCAGACTTCTCATCACAAACTCTAAAACCTTGAAAGGAATGGGATGATATATTCAAAATACTAAAAGACAAAGATTGTCAGCCAAGAATACTCTACCCTGCAAGGCTGTCCTTCTGAAATGAAGGGCAAATAGTATATTTCTCAGACAAACAAAAACTGTGGGAGTTCACCACCACACGACCACCCTTACAAGATATTCTCAAGGGAGTACTGGGATTGGTACCTGAAAGATAACTACCACTGCCATAATAATCCAAGTAAAATAAAAACCCACTACTATAAT